>NC_134266.1:267100762-267400762 GCF_031893055.1 Leptodactylus fuscus
TAAATATTATCTTTGGTTTTATAATGGACAACTTACAGAAGTGCCTTTATATAGAATATAATCATATGGGGCAAATATGTTTTTCTATATCAGGGCTCAGGGTGTTTGCTTGGTGAATTTAGAGCATCTATTCATGAGAAATATATATTATTCTACTTAATCTTGCATTGATGGTGCATTACAGCCTACATTTTACTCCAGAGCTGCAATCTTAATTCTGAAGGCTTCAGAGATGAAATATTCAGCATCCCATGCTTGTTCAGGGTCTGCACAGAGCTTGCTCTGGGTGAGCGCAGCTCTGGAGTATAATACAGGATACGTAATGTAATGTATATACACAGTGACTGTACCAGCAGAATAGTGAGCGCAGCTCTGGATTATAATACAGGATGTAACTCAGGATCAGTTCAGGATAAGTAATGTATGTACACCAATGGTGAACCTAACCTCTCTGCTGCCTGAGGTGGACGATCAAAAGAGACCCCAAACCCCCCTCCGCTTTGGACCACCATGACCACTTCTTCCAGCTGTGACTTGACTCTAAGATTGAAACACAGACATCTTTGACTCCTCACTTCTCCACGCACCCAACCCCTATATATCCCACAGCGGCCCCTGCAGCCTATATTATGCCCCACAGTGGCACAATAGACTGTGGGGCATAATATAGGTTACAGGGACCACCATGGACCCTTCAAGCTCTATTATGCCCCACATTTGCACACCTATGAACTATTATTATATTCAGGGGTCTTTTCAGTCCCTGAGTATAATAATCGGAGCCCCAGGGGAGATGAGGGAACATAATAAACACAGTATACTCACCTCTCCCGTATCTGATGTTACTCCTATCAGGCTTCGGGCCTATATGGTAATGCCCAGATGTCACGTGGTCTGGGATATTACCATATAGGCCCAAAGCCTGTGGTAGCAGTAACAAGCTGTTACTACTAGCACAGGCTTTGGGCCTGTATGGTACTGCTAGCGCAGGCTTTGGCCTATATGGTAACATCCCAGGCCACGTGACGTCTGGGACATTACTATATAGGCCCAAAGCCTCCTAGGAGTAACATCAGATCCGAGAGAGGCAAGTAACATTGTTTATTATGTTCCCTCACCTCCCCTGGGGCTCTGATTATTATACTCGGGAGGGGGGGGGTTCAGACCCCCTGAGTATAATAATAGCGGTAGTAGAATCGCGGCCTAGCCCGGGCCTATTCACTACCGCCCGCTGCGGCCTATAGTACTAGGAGAAGCAGGGCGGCAGTGAACAGGTCCGGAGAGGTTGGTAAATAGGCCGCTACCTGCTGGGGATACTCTGGCCTGGAGTGTAATATACATTGTACCCCAGGATCAGTACAGAGACTGGAGATTATACTATTCCTTCTTCTGATAGTGAAACATCAACATAAAATAGAAGCTGACCTGCAATGGCCTGGCATGGTCACTGCACAATGGATAGAGCTATCCACTTTGTAATTCTAGCAACTGGCTGCTGTCAAAAGCTGATGGGGTATCAAAAAATGTGTTTTTTAATGGTAGTTATTCATTGTTAGGATCACTTTAATATGGCCGGTCATTGAGCAGAAAGCATACTAGGACAAAGGTATTCATTGAAGGAAATCTGGCCGTAGCTGCTTTCTGGGTTATTCTCTAGGCCTGACTAAGCCCATATTGACACTTTGAGTCACTGATAAATGCTCTGTTCACACTGTCCTCCCATAAATAAACTTTGCACACCTAGCAAACTAAAGATAAGTATCCTATGACTCTTGAGTAGTAATGTTTGTTTAAAGAACTTCAGGAAACTGCTGCATCGGCCATAATCCATATCTACAGCGAGGGCTTGTTTTCGGGTAGTCGTCACTTTGCTGTATGAAATATGGATATATGGCTCATAAATTTAGCCTGGGCCCCCTCGTGATGGCTTGAGTGTGATCGATGTTACTAAAAATGTGCCGCGTAGTAATGAGGAGACAAGTAAAGTGCACAAAGTCCCCAGATGCCTTGGAGTGTATGAGAGATCTATTGAGATTTAACTACAGACAGTTGGCTCTTATGTAAGATCTGTTTTCTTAAAAGGAACTTTTTGTTTTCATCAGCGCAAAAAGAGTAAGCTTCGGCTCTCCAGAGGTAGACAAGGAGATTGTGAAGAATGGGACCGCATCACCTTTGAAGGTAAGTGATGTCTGTTTATAGATTGTACTGAAATTCACTTTTTCAAACAGAATTTTTTGGAATTTTGATATATTTGTATTTTTGCATTGGTGTTTATATTTATGTAGTATAGTTGTGTTGGTTTGCTATGTGGACAACATCTAATTCACTCAATACTTAAACCACTAAAAAGGTATAGGTGACCAAAGCTAAAATTTATGGGGTTCAGTGAGACCCCATTACTGTTCTAGTGGAGGGAATACGGACCAAAGCTAAAATTTATGGGGTTCAATGGGACCCCATTACTGTTCTAGTGGTGGGAATATGTACCAAAGCTAAAGTTTCTGGGGTTCAATGAGACCCCATTACTGTTCTAGTGGTGGGAATACAGACCAAAGCTAAAGTTTCTGGGGTTCAATGAGAATCCATTACTATCCTAGTGGTGAGAGTAGTGGTGACCAAATCAGAAATGTATGGCGTTTAGGAAGACTCATTACTGTTCTAGTGTTGGGAGTGAGGATGACCAAAGTTAGAATATATTGTGCTGAGCAGAACCCATTACTGTCCTACTGGTAGGCGCAAATATTACAGGGTTCAACTAGGCCCCATTACCATTCTAGCATGTAAAAGCTAACTAAGCAGGGATACATGGGGTTCAGCAAGACTCCATTACTATTGGTGGGAGAAAGTATATACAAAAGTAGGTTGACATGTAGTAAGGCCCTATTAATGCTCTTATGGTAGGAGTAAGGGTGAACAAAGCTAAAAATCTATAAGACACCATTACTGTTTTGGGGCTGAACAAACTTTAAAATGTTTGGGGTTTAGCAAGACCCCATTACTGTTCCAGTAGTAGGAGAAAGGGTGACCAAAACTAGATTATGTTTAGTAAGACTCCATTACTTGTCTTGTGGTAGGTGTGAACAAAGCTTAAAATGTACAGGGTTTAGCAAGACCCCTTTACTGTTCTAGATTTGGGATGACCATTTACTAGTCTATTGGTGGAAATAAAGAGGAACACTGGATGGAGTGAAGCAACACTTATTTACTGGACTGAAGTTAGAATGTGTAGGAACTCTGTTTAGGGTGAACAATATTTTGTCCTTGCTGTTAGTAAGAGGAGACTTGATGTCTCACATTGCCAAATAATCTTCAGGGTAAAGCAATAGCATTAGAGTTGTTTCCTTGAAGATCCTGTTATTACCTTAGCAAAACAAACCTTTCACGTGATGTTTGCACAGCGTACAGAAGCTTAATAAAAAAAAAATAGACCTCTTTACGTTGGCAAAGGGAACCTATCCCAAACAAGATGACAATCTCTTGTATATAGTTAGAGGATGGAAGCTTTAAGTGGTCAGGGATCTAGGCCTTAAGTTTGGGAGATCCCAGTCTGAAGATTCTTCACTAGGGATTTCATTGTTGTATCAAGTAATGGACAAAGTTGAGAATCTGTATGTGTGTGTTTTCAGCAACGAAGAAATCCATTCAACTCAAAAGATTCAGTAGATGACATCGACCTCGACATTGAGATGCCGAACCCGAGTCCTGAATCTGACCAAGTGAATGGGAAAGAAGGAAAGAAAGGTGGTAAGTTAACTTTTACTTTTCCATTTTGGGTGTTGTATTAGTTATGTTTAGTATCGGTCACCCGCTTGGCACTTCTACTAACCAGGGAGACTATAATGTTGCCTATTGTAAATAATGGATGACCTGCTATTCTTATGAGACCGGCTTAATCCGACCATAAATATGCAATTAAAGGGGCACTCCAGGCAACATTGATACTGTATAATAGTGCAGGGGTGGAGCATGACACCAGGATTTTCTTTATTGGTTCTGTGGCACGCACCGCCCCTCCGACATGGAGTGCTCCTTTAACCATTGTCCAGTAGGCAACTATTCGTCCATAGAAATAGAAGAAAGTGAATTGAAATTTCTATTCAATTTGCTAAATACAGTAAATATTGCGTTGGGTATAAAATTAAAAAATTCAGTTTATTGCAATGGTTGATTTTATTTTTAAGTCTTTTCTATATTTGATCCTAAATGTAACTTCTCCAAATATCGGAATGTCTAAAATCTTTTAGAACTGGTGAAACTGGTTTGGATGTGTAAATACAAAGTGTCGCCATGAATCGTGTAACATTTAATACTGTGTGATCGCCCGAATAATTTCCTGCACTTAATTACGTAATGATTTGTAGGATTATAATCCTGAAAGAACGTTCATTGTATTTTGTGACTTGACACAATCTTATAATAAGGATCTGGAATCGGATGTAAATATAGAAGTTTTCCATAATTGGTAGAAAGGTTCTGTGCTTTTTTTTTTTTTTTCCAAAATGGCGCCAGTCTTGTCCATGGACTTTCTTTTATAGTAGTTCAGCCCCATTAGTGAAGGGGTCTAAGGTGCAGTATCAAACATAGCCCATGGGCAATAGTGGCGCTCTTTCTAGAGAAATATAGGGGGAGTTATCATGCCTTGTATGCCAGAAAACCAGTGTACAAGTTTTTTTTTTTTTTTTTTCTTATGCCACCTTCCTGAAAGGGGGGCGTCGTAGGGACCGGACTACTGCTTTGGCAGATTTTTGGTTAACAGATTACTGAAATCTATGGTCCACTATGACCTGGAGTGCATATATTTCAGTATAGGCACATCGGAGTGCCTAATGGAGGGTGGGTCTGATATATGAAGAGGACAATGCCAGTCTTCATAAATCTCCCCTATAGGTTCTCTTTGGTATCTGTGTGTGGTCCATGCCATCCAGAGGTACATGTATTTCAATGAATGAAGCCAGGTCTCAAAACAGACAGGAATAGGAACTGTTCTAAGTTTGGCCATGGCCATGCGAAACACTGATCCATGATCATTCATATGGGGGCCATAGAAAAGAATGGACCAGTGTGCCATGCATTAAAAGCGCCCCATTTTCCCGGCACCAGATACCCTGTACACTTGCCCTATGAGTTCCCCTAGACTACTGCCTTCATGTATACTAGATGGAGGCTGGTCCTGCCACAATTGGAGGTTTACGCTGACCTAAAGCTAATGTGTAGGGTTGAGCCATCGGGATCGAAAATTGGATTTTAAAAACGATCCTGAAATCTCAAGATCGGCTCAACCCTACTAATGTGTATAACCAGTTGAAGTACTCTTCAGATGTGCTGCTGTCCATACAAGGCCCTGGGCACATAGGCAAAGACAACCTGGAAAAACCAGACTGTATATTGCCGTATCTCTTCCACTGAATATGGCTCGGAGAAGCGGGCTCCTTGTATTATAGCAATCTATGATGCTAGATGTCCATGTCTCCTTGTGACTCCACTGTCTGATATTGAGGACAATATACAGACTGGGCTTTCCAAGCTGTCTTTGTCCACGTGCATGGGGCCTTGTATGGATGAAGCAGATCTGAAGAGTACTTAAGCATGTTATACACGTCAAGACTGAAACCTCCAATATTGGCAGGCCCAGTCACCCCTCTAATGTACATGGAGGCCTCCTGACTCTCCACCAATGGTGAAGGATGAGACAGTACAATTATAATATACCAGATATTGGGCTCAATGGTATTTTCCTTTGGCTTTCTCCCCTCTGGAACTTCAGGACACATGCATGCTCAATTGGCTTAGGCTTGCATGTGACGAGGCAGGGACTCTTAAGGTCGTAGATCACTTTGATGGAAGGAGTCCTGGTCTGTATTGGGTTTAGGCAGTGAAATCCGTCTAAGGACCAGATTATTTTTGGCCTGTTTTTGGTGATTCTCCTATAAGCCATATAATTGTAATTATAGCTGGTATGGATATGCACAAATGCTTTGCTACTATCTGTGAATTCTGTATTTTCCGCCTGCACTTTGTACATCTTGGCTTTCAATCCTTTTCCGCTTCTTCTTGGATAATTCATCCCTTTACAAATCAATAAAATCTGAACACAATCCTGTCTGAGATCATTTCTGACTTCCTTTTTCCGCTTTCTCCGCTTCACCAATGCATTGCTTTTCAGTTATGCATGCAGTCTATTATTTCATCCTTGCCCCTATTTACATGTTTTTGCAGACCTCATGTCATCCATAAGTAAATACGGTGTGAAATTACCTTACCCGTCGCCTATCGAAGACAGGCAGACTTCTCAGCAGGCTGAAGAAGACCCTTCCCCCAAACACCCTCCAGTGCCAAAGCCTAGAAAACTGGTAATAAATGGACAGTCTCCCGACCAGCCCATCTCATCGCTGCAGAGAGAGGACTCGTTTAACAATGGAAACAAACGGAAAGGAATCCTCAAGCGTAGGTCAAGTTCCAGCTCGACTGATTCGGAAAGCATAAGAATTCCAAGAATTCCTCAAACTGTCGAACCAACCAAATTGGTTGTGCCGGCTTCGCCTATTCTGGAAGCCGAGCAGACTAATTTCATTGATGGCCAAGTGACCTCATCGGAAAACTCGCCAGATAGGCAAAAACAAGTGAGATTCTCTGAGAAAGTTCAACAGAAGCCACCGACACCGAATCCAGATTCCTATAACATTCGAGAAGTTGGTGAATTCAGGATCCTCGAAACTGGTTCCTCTCAAAACGAACCGGATTATGGGTTTGTGGATCAGCCGCATTACGAAGAGCCCAAACCAACCCAATTCTCTTACTCACCTGAGGTCCTTGGCCATAGATTACTTGAAGAAAACCCAAGTGTTCAGATGCCTTCAAGTTCATCTCCGATCTTGGATGTAGAGAAGGAACTGGAAGACCCAAGACAAAGTATAAACGATAACAGAGCCTATGAAGCTGTAGATGAAGGCTACCCCGACGTAGGCATTGATTCTGCTGGTAAGGGCCTCATATGGAATGATATGCATCACAAATCAGATATGTAACACTTGTGCATGAATACATTCGACTGAATGTATTCCAAGATTTCACTGCCGCTACATCTAACCCTGGCAACAACTGTACTGAGATGCCAATCTGCTTTAACCCTGCCTAATTGCAATAATAGTAGCCCTAATAATTTATCATTACCATTATTATTAATGATGGATTTGTCTGCAGGAATTTACTACATTTTCCATAATAATGTATATGTAATAATCTTTGTTAAATTATGTCTTCATTTCTATGAGCCTATTCACACAATTGACTTCTCTGCTGTATACAGGGATGTCCTCGTGTATCGCACGTGCCGTGCTTTCATTAAATGAATAGGAGCCACGGAAACATGGGCCACAAAATAAGACAGATCTGATGCGGCCTGGACTGTCGGCCTGCACACGGTCCGTGAAAATCACGGTTGTGTATGGGCCCATAGAAAAGAATGAATCGGTGTGCTACATGTGAAATACATAGATGGCCCACTGACCCACACCACGGTCATCTGCAAGTGGCCTTAGACTGTATATAACTAGGGTTGAGCGATCAAGATCGGATCCCGATCGGCGATCAAGCAAATTTCATGTTCGGCTGGAAAATGATCGGAAATCGGATTTTGAAATCTCAAGATTGGCTCAACCCTAAAAGTGACTTTTCCCATAGAGAAGCATTGACTAGGGTTGAGCGATCGGGAAAGATCGGATCGCGATCGAGCAAATTTCACGATCGTGATCGGCTGGAAAATGATTGTAAATCGGATTTTAAAATCGATCCTGAAATCTCAAGATCGGCTCAACCCTATATATATAACCATTTTATGGATTGAAACTTGTGGTCTATGTTTTACCGATTGACTGATCATTCCAATGAAGAGGTCATGTTAGGCCCCCAGTGGTTACACCTGCCCCGTTACACTTCAATTAGATCATGCTAAGCCTCTGTTCACATTTGTGTTGTAGCTTAATCTTCATATGACAGTCTGCTAGATCCTCCAAACCAAGGCCTTGGTCAAACGCCATTTAGGCTGGCCATACACTTTAGACGACCATCCAATTGGTGATGGGATTGTTTATAAGAACAAACTCGCTCCTGACATTAAAGGGTCAACTGCCCGATCAGGGGGAAGATTAGTTGTTAAAGACCAAAAAAAAAAAAAAAACCCTGTCAGTCAGAGCTTGGCATGATCCATGACTTTTGGTTGATCATCAACCAAACACTGGTATGCCGGGCAAAAACAAGCAGCGTGGCCAATCATTAAAGCAGTCGGCCAGCCAGAAATAGTTTATTCTGAGCATGGTTGGCTTAACAGTGTTGTCCATTAGGGCTGTGTTGCGGTCCCTGTTGTTTGGAGGAGAAGAATAATGCTGCATATTGTGTTATATCATCAAATCTGACGGAACTGTGTGAACAGAGCTCAATCACTGCTGAATCATTGTAAGGGTAAGTTCACACGTAGTTTTTTGGTCAGGGTTTTGAGGCCGTATTCGCCTCAAAACCTTGACCAAAAAGATGGTTCCCATTGAAATCAATGGGAGCCACTCAGGAGCCGTTTCTTCCGGCTTCCGGAAAAAAGAAGCGACATGGTCATTCTTTAGGCCGAGTCGCTTCGCAATTCGGCCTGAAGAATCTCCTTCCTCCGGACTAGGCCCATTCATTAGGCTTAATCCAGAGCGGAGCACGCGGCTGGATACCAGTGCAGTGCATCGGCTTTCAGTAGTGGCGACCCGGATTTTGGATCGGCTCCGATCCAAAAAAAAAACTGTGTGATCTTACCCTAATACATTTGTGAACTTGATGCTTTTCTTAGTCACCATTGAACGTGACTTGCATCTGATGTAGAGTAACTTTGCAAATATTTTAGCATTCTCATCTTCTAAGTTTCTTTTTTTTTTCCAAATATTGCATCATATGGTATAGCCCAGAGCTGTAGACACAGGTCAGATCTTAAAGTATCACCTAGAGGAACGAGTGACAGATAATTTATTAGACGTTCAGCTATGTACACATACCTCCCAACTTTTGAAGAGCCGAAAGAGGGACAAAATATGTGGTGTGTGCGCACCGTGGCAAACTTAGTTCTGCCCACTTTTGTTGACTCCGCCCAGTCTCATTCATTTTTCATGTGCCCCCACACAGTATAATCTTCCTACAGTCACCTGTAAATCATATCCCCCACTCCATCTCTCCCAGCTTCATATAACCCCTTTATCTGCCCCCAGATTCATGTCTCCCCCTTTCATCTGCCCCAGTGTCATACCGTTCTCCCCCCTTCATCTGCCCCAGTGTCATGCCGTTTTCCCTCCTTCATCTGCCCGTGTCATGCCGTTCTCCCCCCCCACCTTCATCTGCCCGTGTCATGCCGTTCTTCCCCCCCTTCATCTGCCCCAATGTCATGCCATTTCTCCCCCCCTTCATTTGCCCCAGTGTCATGCCGTTCTCGCTCACCCCATATACCCCAAGTTTCATAGGCCCCCTACATTACGTACCCCTCAGTGTTTAACACAAACAAACACTTATACAGTACTCGCCTTCCAACGCTCCCCCGCCACTCTCACTCCACTCACATAGCTGTAGGCCTGATGTGACGTCATCACATCGCGCCTACACACACCGAAGCAGGAGCGCCGCAGCGGTAAGGCAAAAGCTGAGCTGTGACAGCTCCTGCTTTACTCGCTTATATGTTCAACTCATTGGCGTCGTTGAAATCGGGACATGCCGACTGGGACTGCGGGACAGGACACCAAATTTGTGAATGTCCCGCGGAAATCGGGATGGTTGGGAGGTATGTGTACATGATCAGTGAGAAAATTTGGGCTGATTCTGATCAGCTTCCCGCATGCCCCCTTTTTGGGGAATTGGTGAATGTGGAGAAGAAATCAAGGTCACAATTTTAATTTTTTTTTTTTTCAGAAACCTGGCCTTAATAAATCTGCCCCACTGTATACATATTCATGCTGCTAATATGATGTTAAAGGTTGTGGCCTAAGTTTAAAATTAATTCGATATCCACAGAACAGGCGATAACTGTGATCAGTGAGGGCCCGATTGCCAGGACCCACACTGACTCCTACCTGAATTTAGTGACCAGGCCCATAATCTGCTCCTCCATTCATTCTCTATTGAACTGATGTATAAGATCAAGCGTCAATAGCCAATTTTAGTAGTCCTATCGCTAATAACCTTTAACCCCATGTACGTGACCGTGGGGGCGGAGTTTGAAGTGGAATGCCGTCGGATGACACTTGGAGTGACACCAAAGTACATTGCGTTATGCATTGACGTCTATAGGGGCTTCCGACTCATTCTGTTCTGGTGACGCGGAGCAGGAAAGGATCTGCTCTGTGGTGTTGGAACGGATCGGAATCCACCTTAAATGTGAATGCACATGGACAACTATCATGCTATACTGTTCACGTGGTGTGGACCAAGTATCATGGGTCAGTCGTGTGACTCTAGTCTAAAGAGTTACCTTGATATTTCCCGTTCCTTTTGAAGACCCTTGGCTTTGGCTCAAAAAAACCCCAAACTGCACAAAATATACAAGCGTATCTGTACTGTTTGGCCTCATCTTAGAAGAAGAGGAGTGGATCTCTGGATGGTATGGGGTGACTAAACTTTTTGAATTTAGAGATTACATTTTTTTTTATACCTAAGTGATGTACCTTTACCTTTCTGGATATCTGTATTCTGAACTCTTGGATATTGCTATTGACTATTCTGACCTCTAATAAAGCATTAATATCTTCCTGGTTAAAGGGGGTGTCTAACATATATAAAAATCCTATTTTCAAAAACCTTGTTGGACAATACTAACCTGAAACGGGGGGAGGGCTCACATGAGTAGCTACTATGAACAACAAAATACCAAATGGTTCCTTAGATTTATAAACCATTGCCTTATATCTTGTAGGTCCAGAACCTTTATACGCTGAAGTGAAGAAGTCTCCAAAATCTACCTCTTTGGATCAAGAAAAAGGTAAACTAATCTACTGTTATTATATCCAACCCTAATGATCCTAGTTTCTATGGAACAACCCTTTAAAATGGACCTCCAATCCTAAAGCAACCTTTCGTCCATGAATAGTACAGGGGACTAGAAGAAACTTTATGCATCTTATTAAAGAAATTTGTTTCCTCCTTCACTTATCAGGCTGAGTTACTTTTAACATAGAAGTCTATGGAGAGGGGAGTGGGAGGAGAATGTTGGAAGAGATGCACAAATAAATCCAGTTGCTACTTTGTGAGTACAGGACACTGCTGTATCTTCAAGACAAGACTCAGTAATTGATCTCCTCCTTCATTCTGTAGAATGACCATCTGCCAGCAGCTACCTCCCCCTCCCCTCTCCATAGACTTCTGTGGGTTCTATACCAATAATCTGTCTAAGGTTAAGGAGGTGAAGAGCAGCCTAATAAGTGGAGAAGGAAACAGATTACTTTAATAAGATATATTACAAAGCTTCTTATATTCATTATGTACTATTCATTTATGAAAAGTGGTTTTATACATGGAGGTGCACTTTAAGTGTGTAGGGCTCTAGGGGATAGAGCTTCTTATTTCGGATATCCAGCTGAGGTGTGATGCTTTACAGGCCATGCTTGATGGGGGAGGGGGGTAAAGTAGCGCCACCTATAGGTAACCATCCTGTCAAGTCAATGTCCGACCCATAAAAAAGCCTTAGCAATATTAGATTGTTTTATTGGCGAATATCCTTAGTCCTATCTCGAGGCCTCTCTTAGGTCCAGTGTTGACTACTAGGGTAGAAGGAATTGGTACTAAGGAGGCCGTTTTTCTACCGATTGGGTAAGACCTAATTTGTATAATGTGTTTGCACCATTGTTTTATGTTACATGAACCCAGTCGGTAGCGAAACTATATGGTGTATACCTCAATTATTTAAAGGGCCGATGTCCCCCATTTGGTTATATTTTCCTTGGCGAACCAGAAAAATGACACTTGTAACCTCTCAAAGTACGGCAATCCCTTCTTTACTAGGGTTGAGCGATCGGGATCGGGAAAGATCAGATCCCGATCGGCGATCGGGATCGGCTGGAAAATGATGGGAAATCGGATTTTAAAATTGTTTCTGAAATCTCAAGATCGGCTCAACCCTACTCTTTACTTATTTGCCTATCCTGAAGAAGGAGCGTCTGTGCCTTGAAAATTCCCAAATGTTGTTCGTCTGGTTTGCCAATAAAGTTGTCATAACTACAATATTTTTGCCTTTTTTTGACACATTATCTAACATTGCATGACTTGTTTCTAGCTAACACGATACTACACTAATTTTTTTTTCCATACTTCATATTCTCAAATAAATTATCCGGTGACTTACTAACAAAAACGATGTATGTAAGATATGTAGATATGGTTATGGTATCAAATGTATTATAATAGTCTGATCAGGATCTCCTGTATTCTATAACATTTTGATGGTCTCCGATCCAACTGCTTTGCTTGGGAACGCGTCGGACTGGTGGTATTTTGGGATTGTCTGAATGTTGCTGGGTGAATTTCTGTTTTGCATGTTTTTAGTTGTCTTTGTTTGCAAAACTAACTTTACGTTCACATTAGATTGTGCGTCTTCTGTGTGTTGCTCTAATATATTAACCTCTGGAAATACAGTTAATGTTAATTTTCCCACAGACCTCGAAACGGAGAATGCTCTGACGGAGCCAAGACTCCTTGCCCAAAGAGGGAAGACTGGAAATTCTTACCAAAGTGACAAACTACTGGAATTTGGAAAGAGTCATGGTGGAGCTGGTAAAATAAACTATGGATCCCATTATACCTATGACCAACCGGAGAGTGTCTATCTGTCGACCAATGAAGATCTCACGGATCCTGAAAGGGCTGAGGATAGGCAGTCTTCTAATCAAGACACTGTAGATGAGCCTAAGACTGAAGACAGTGATTATTACCCAAAATGGAGACGCCCATCTTCTTTTGAGGTTGAAGATTTATTGGCAGAGCAAGAACAGGCCAATGTTAATTTCAGAGACGATGCAGACACTCTTGTTAAGCCATATCCAGAAAATGGGACCAATTCCAAGTATTTTCCTGGAGAATACAAAACGGATACGAAATATAAATCCATTTACTTTAACAATACACCTGAAGCTGAAGGTCGACTAGTAGCACCTTCATCCAATTTTCCAATTGCTCAAAATACCACTAGACCAGTGAGTGGAGATTTCCAAACGCAGGAAGCATTTTTACGTGACAGAGATAGGAGAGACTTGCCAAAGTCTTCCAACTTTAAAGTAATGTCCTTGAAAGACAGAATTCATGATATGCCAAGAGAACAGATGTCCAACCCATCCCAGTTTCAGAGCTTAAGGCATTTCTGGAATGTAGAAGACAAAAATCAGTCTAAGGGAGATACATCACCAGATAGAATCCTCACAGATGTCTCCAAGAGAAACAAGTCCACCCGAGCCAACCTTAAACATAGGAATTCTAAAGAGATCACTTCAGATGAATTTAGTCTACCCAGTTCATTTGACAGTCTATCGGAGGAGGAACAGACTTCTCAGAAAGTAGCTTCTTGGCTAGCACAAACTCCTGAGGTTTATGGAGCTGAGCAAGTAGATGCGAAAGAAGAACAAGCCCAACCTCCTGAAGTAATTATGGAGAACATTGATAGAAAACTCCCATCTGAGGCTTTTTCAAGTGCACTTCAAAAACCAACACCAGAAGCTCCCAAGAATGTAAAAATGGAGCACCTGAAGAGGGAAGACATTGAGATTTCTCCTGTTAAGGAACCTGGCTTGGTCGACCGGAAGAAAAGTACGACTACAATTTTAGTTAATCCGGCAGAAAAGACTCCACCGGCCACAGGGTTTTATGCACGCGTTGTACAAATTAGTAGCACACAGTCCCCTGCAAAAGAATCTAAGGTTTTTGTTGATCCAACTTCTAAGCAGCTTCCAGGAGAAGAAGTTGATGAAAGTGTAGAAAGAACTGTTGCTCCAGCAAAAAACGCAAATGAATTCAAAATTGGTTTTCAAAAACTGATCGAAGAATATGAATCCACCAAATTCGATGAACCACAAGTGGAACGGCCACAATTGCCAAGTGAGAAGCAACAACTGATCGAGACAAATGAGACTGTAGAGAAATCTTCTGTTCCCAAAGGGAGTGACCATCAAGAATTTATTTCGGCACTGAAAAAGTTGGAAACCGAAGCCTCCACACCACGTACCCTCGAAGATCAAGGTAAGCAACTCAAAACAGTATCAACGCTAAACACAGTGAGTCCTGTGAAATCTTCATCTTTTAAAATTGGTTTTGAGCATCTCATGCCAACGGAGGAGGATACAATTGAGTCTCCTGAGAAGTTCAGTGTAACAAACACATTTCAGTCATTGCCACCTGATTCTAAAGATACAAGTAGCGTTGTCGAAGTGGTGGAGAAAACCACTGTGCCAAGTAGAAAAGAAGAATCTGATTTCAAAGATGCACTTGGGAAACTAGAGCACGAAGCAGCTAGGGATGATCCTAGTGAAGAAGTAGAGGATACCTACGAAAAGCCAAAAATGGCTCCAACTTTGCAAAGCACGAAGATCATTTCGACTGTGCAAAAGGCTAAAATTCCAACTTACGATGCACAGGACATGCCCTCCCCATCTGACTCTGTGGAAAAGATGTCCTATTTGGAAGATCCACATCCAAACATAACCATAAAGTCTACAGAAAAGGTTGAGGACACTCAAGTGGAAGAACCACCCATAGAAAAGACAGTCATAGATACTAAAGAGAGCCTTGCTGACTATAAGGACCAGTTAATGCGTCTGGAAGAAGAAGCAGCAGTTTCCAACCAACTGCCGGTGGAAGAAGAACCCGTAGAAAAGACTGTTATTGATAGTGAACAGAGCAGTACTGACTATAGGGACCAGTTAATGCGTCTGGAAGAAGAAGCAGCAGCAGCTTCGGATCAGCTGCCAGTGGAAGAAGAACCCGTAGAAAAGACTGTTATTGATAGTGAACAGAGTAGAGCGGACTATAGGGACCAGTTAATGCGTTTGGAAGACGAAGCTGCAGTTTCGACCCAGCTTCCGGTGGAAGAACCACCTGTAGAAAAGACAGTTATTGATAATGAACAGAGCAGTGCTGACTATCGGAACCAGTTAATGCGTCTGGAAGAAGAAGCAGCAGCTTCGGATCAGCTGGCAGTGGAAGAAGAACCCATAGAAAAGACTGTTATGGATACCCGAGAGAGCAGTGCTGACTATTGGAACCGGATAACACGTCTAGAAAAAGAAGCAACGTCTTCGATACCTAAAGAACCAGAAGATGAATCTGTTGACGACACACTCAACGTTTCACAGGCTCCAACAAAGCAAGTACTTATTTCAAGGAAAGTGTTTTCAAGCAATGAATCAATGCCAACTGAGCTGCCTTCTTCAGGAGGTATGCCAAAGGACCTCAGTCAACCACAACCCTATGCCTACAAAGAGCTGGCAAATAATCCTCAATCTCCATCTGATCAATCTGGCTCCGGAAGCGCAGGATATGTGCTATGTGAGATTTTTACTATTCTCTATTATCATTACTTTTCTTCATGCTTAAAGGGGTTCTCCACTGAAAACTTTTTAGCAAATGTGATACGTGCTTCTACTAAAGGGGCGGTCTTCCGTTCTTTTGAATGGCCATATGTAATGCTATATTTTTCATATAGTACCTGTTGCTTGGGCGTGTACCGCTGACCGCAACTTTCCCGGCTTAAATCTGTGGTTTGCCAGGGTTGTGGCAGAGTTGGTTATTGGTGGCCACCATATTGGGTACCCATTTACAAGTGGGCAATGCAGATATGTACTTGAGTTGCACAGCCTATACAATGGACACCCCAGCACAGCATTGTCTTCCCTGATGGTTATCAGGAACTTTGACTACCATCTAATCTAATTTGATGTCACTGACAAAAAAAAATTGTAACTCCATGGTGGTTTATAAACTAACCTACAGTATTTATCAACATATTTAAGGGCAAAGAAGTTTTTTTTTTGGTGGAGAACCCCTTTATGTCTAAAAAGATTTAAAGTCTTTTGGTTTTTTTTTTTAATGAAAAGTAGGAAATGAAGACTTTGCTTCAGACTGGTATAAGGGAATTGTAGAGACCCATTGGGGGGAATTTACTATTCTCTCTACACCAGAAAACTGGCGTACATGGGAATAGCTGTGGTGGGCGCTTTACGTCTTTCTGCAGCCCACTTGCTGCATTTAAAGAAAGAGGGGACAGGCAGAAACCAAAGTCAGCCAAGGTGGGGACACATCAGACCATCAAATTTTAAAGGGATCCCATCATTGAATGCCTTTTTTTTTTTTTCTTTTGTCCCTAACATGTAAGAATAGCCTTAAGAAAGACTATTCCTCTCCTACCTTTAGATGTCTTCTCCGGGCCGCCTTTCGGTATATAATCCGGTTTTCGTCGGTATGCAAATGAGTTCTCTCGCAGCACTGGGGGCGTCCTCAATGCTGCAAGAGAAATCTCCAGCGCCGCCTCCATAGTCTTCAGGAACGGCCTCTCCCTGTATCTTCTTCCGGTGGTGGCTTCAAACCTCTAGGCCTCGGGCCTAGGGCAAAGCCGACTACGCATGCCCGCCAGCCACAAGAAAATGGACGCTTACACAGTATTGTAAGCAGCCATCTTCTTGTGGCCGGCAGGCATGCACAATCGACTTTGTCCTAGGCCTAGAAGTCTGAAGCTATTCGCGGAGGAAGACTCATAAAGAGGACATTCCAGAAGAAGATGGATGCGGCGCTGGAGAGTTCCAGTGCTGTTTGAGGGCTGGGGCCCGCCCTCAGTGCTGCGAGAGAACTCATTTGCTTACTGGCGAAAACCGGATTACATACCAAACAGCGGTGCGGAGAAGACATCTAAAAGTAGGAGAGGAATCACCTTTCTTAAGGCTATTCCTACGTGTTAGGGACAAAAAAAATTTACTTTTAATGATAGGATCCCTTTAAGTTATTCTTGAAATCTGCACCAGTTCTTGACTGATGTAGATTTCAGTTCTGAATTTTAGCGGCCGGACCAAGTGCGGTTAGCCCAAGTAGTGCGGATGATTTAAGACTATCCTACAGAACCCCAGTCTAAATAAATCCCCTGACTGTTTCAGTTCAAAAGAATTAAAGGAACAGTCTAAGTAAAACTGATACCCGGTGTTATGTCTAGTGTAAGGCCTGAAGAGGCGAGACATGACCCAGGCATTCTGTCTTTAGTCCCCTCAGTCTCTGTGTGATGCTCCACACCCTTAGTCCCTGAACCAGGTATAATACAGAGTTATATTTTATGCCTGGAGGCTTTCTGTAACTATGCGGGTACAGGTGTATCTGCAGTAGATTAGGAAGTTTGCCTTTGGCTGGGTCGATGAACAGTAATCTCATACAGATGTTTGATACTTATTCACACATTGTTCTACTAGAATGTTTTCTATTTGTTATACTGCATTATATATCGTGTTAGCGCCCCCTGGTGTATATAATAGTTTGTGTTTAAATATAAAGGGGACCGATCACCAAGTACAAAACAAATTGACACTTGTTTTCTAAATCTGTCCATCTATTCAAATGATACGGCCCCTGGAAAATTATATGAAAATAGGCTCCTATTCTCCAAGTGGGCGGTAACTTTTTTTAAAAAACAAAAGGCAACTCCCACTTGGAGAATAGAAGCTATTTTACATATAACTTTTTGAGGGCTGTATCTTTTGAATTGGTGGATAGATTTAGAAAGAATCAAATGATAAATTGTTCCTGAGAGGAGGGGCCACACGGTGGCTCAGTGGTTAGCACTGCAGCCTTGCAGCGCTGGAGTCCTGGTGTTCAAATCCCGCCAAGGGCATAAAATCATCTGCAAGGAGTTTGTATGTTCTCCCCGTGTTTGCATGGATTTCCATCCCATATTCCAAAAAAAAAGACATACTGATAGGGAAAAATGTACATTGTGAGCTCTATGTGGGGTTCACAATCTACATTTTTAAAAAAAAAAAAAAAAAAAAAAAAATTGTTCCCGAGAGATGCGGCAGTGAAATGATGTACGGTATTTCGGATTTCGGACTTGATGACCGTTCCCCTTTAAAGGGATCCAATCATTATGATCCCATTTTTTTCTCCCTAACATGTAGGAATAACCATAAGAAAGGCTATTCTTCTTCCAACCTTGAGATGTCTTCTCCGCGCCGCCGTTCTGTAGATATCCCGGTTTTCCTCGTATGCAAATGAGTTCTCTTGGAGCACTGGGGGCGTCCCCAATGCTGCGAGAGAAATCTCCAGCACTGCCTCAATCTTTCCCTGGAATGGCCTTTCCCTGCGTCATCTTCCTTCCTGGGCTTCAAACTTCTAGGCATGCACAGTCTGCTCTTTCATCAGGCCTTGCGAAGAACCGACTGTGCATGCCCGTGACCATTTTCTTGTAGCTGCTTACACAGTAAGCTGGGGTAAGTGGCCACAAGAAAATGGCTGCGCATGCGCAGTTGGCTCTGCCCAAGGCCCGATGGAAGAGCTGAACGCGCATGCTTAGAGGTTTGAAGCCCAGGAAGGAAGAAGACGTGGGGAAAGGCCATTCCAGGCAAAGATGGAGGCAGTGCTGGAGATTTCTCTTGCAACATTGGGGACGCCCCCAGTGCTCCGCAATAACTCACTTGCATACAGAAGAAAACCGGGATTTCTACGGAACGGTGGCGCGGAGAAGACCTCTAAACGTAGCAGAAGAATAACCTTTCTAAGGTTATTCCTACGTGTTGGGGAGAAAAAAATGAAATTCCAATGGTTGGATGCCTTTAAATTTAAACACACAGACTATTATATACACCAGGGGGCGCTAACACAATGTGCCTTTGTATTTCTATGGGGTGGCATTAGGTGTTTTTTTCCAAAATTTTTGCTAGTTTATTTCTTTTAATATTCTGCCTTAATTTTTATATTTTATATATCTTTTTTTTTGCTGGGTAACATGGTATTGTAGTTCATATAGGTACAATATAGTGTCTGGTGTGTATTGTGTGTTGCTTATCCGTATTTTAGAGGCATTGACAAAATCTAAGTGTGATATATTTGTGACTTAACCACCCGCATCTTTAATTCAATAGGACCTCCATATTATAGTCTATCGTATATGTTGTTTGCATGCTTGTGTTGGGAGAAAATCCTTATTTGTTTTAAAGGGGCTGGTCAGGGTCCCATGTGCTTTTGATACTGATGACAAAGCCACGGGATAGGTGGGGTCCGACACTCAAACTCCGCACCGATCGGCTGCTTCTGGGTGCCAAGAGCTATAAAGAGGCCTGGGGAGCTGGAAGCGGCTCTGCTCTTACTAGGGTGAATAGAAGCAGAGCTGCAGTTCCTTGTCGTCACCCCTACAGTATATGGTGCCAACTTCCTAACCTGTGAATAGGTCATCTGTATCAAAAGCCAAAGGAGTCTTGGATAACCCCTTTAATATCGTAGATTTCTAAGGCTAGGTTCACGCATGCGTCAGAGTCTCCGTGGACTCAGAAGAGTCCTCCTTGCAGGAATCTGTTCACTCTACTGGTTTCAGTATGAAACCAATGGACACCCGGCGAACCACATTATAGGCCCGTGGGTAACCGCTGTTTTAGTGGACAGGCTCTCCTGAGACCCGAACGACGGAGATGTTCCCGTTCACTGGCAGTAAGCAGAGATCTTGAAAATGCTAACAAAGGTTAATGTTGCCTACAACGGATCAATCATTATTATAATGGGGCCACAGCTCTGATTTAGTACCTTGTCCCCTGAAGCCAGTGTCTGGTCCAGGCTCTGACACAATGACAATGTAGAAGATGCCAAAATTTGTAAGGTATTTGTCTATTTCCGAGGGGTTGAGCCCAAGTAGCTTCATTCTGACACAGTTTGAAGCTGGCCCCATTCATTCAAAGGGCAACAAGGGGGACCTAGTGCTAAATAAGTGCCCCGTGAAAGATCGGTACCAGACGCTGGACGTCCATCTATCATAACATGATGGCGGATCCTAATTTTGGGAGAGCCGTAAGAGATTGGCAATTTAGTTTCTTGTGTTGTAGAGTGTTCCATATTAGTATTTTGTATTATTATTATTTTATTATTAATCTTTTTTTTTTTAACCAGAAGAGTAACTTGAAGCTCCTGGGCCCATTGCGAATATGAAATGGGCCCCCCACTTACTACTTGCTAGTACTGGTGTTGTCTTATATTGTGGGGAGACCTTTGGGCTCCAGGGTCCAGGAGCGGTTACTATCACTGGGTTGGCTGTTTCTATCCTTTGTGTAGAGTGTTTGTTGAAGTATTTCTAACCCTGTGGTTATATATTTGGTCTATAGGTGTATACCGTTTAAAGGCTATGTCTACCAATGCCATTAGTCTTATGAAATTTCATAGTACTGAAATGTGCAGCCCCCTTTAAAAAATAAAATCCACAGGTTAGGTAGAATAGAATCCCATAATTCATGTCCAAATTATAGCAAGGCTTTTGTTTTTTTTTTATGTTCCAGATAAGAAGCCAGACACTTCCTCTGAAGTATCAAACTCTAAGCAAGGTAAGCCAGCTCTTGCAGGCAGTCCAAATGACTCCAATTCATCCAAGGATGAAAAATATATCATTGAGGGTATGAAAGCACAGGATGAGTCCATAAATAAAGTTCTAGATTGGTTTAGTAGAAGTTCCGACTCGCTTGATGACCAGTTGGCATCTGTAGGTTTGTTGGAGACATCAAAAACTAGACCTCAACAAATGGGCAAAACAGAAGATGAGGTCTCAAATCCTGTTGTTGATAATATGGCCTATAAAAAAGAAGCCACACAGAACGTTAATCCTATTCCCAAAATGGATGAGGTTTCAAAATCAGAAGAAGAGATGAAGAATATTGTTGATCAGCCAAAGGTCCTGACTGTGGCTGCTCTTTCCCCTATGAAGGATGAATCTCTTCCACCTCAACAGGTGCCCTTAACAGAATTCTTGGCGTTCGGACAGAGTGGAAGTGGAGGTGGAAAAATTCAGAATAGGTCAATCAATGATGATTCACAACTTCCTGCAGAGGGAGACGATGACTCCAGAATTGGTGTTGATAATCTTGCCAGGGAAAAAGAAGCCACACAGAACATGGAGCCTTTTCCTGAAATAGCTGAGGCATCTACAGCGAAGGAGGACATGAAGATGATTGAGAGTGACCAGCCCAAGAATCTGAGGCTGTCCTCTGTTTCCTCTACGGAAGATGAATCTCAACAGAAAGAGTTGAAGAATATCGATGGTGACCAGCCAAAGATCTTGACTGTTACCTCTTTTTCCCCAATGAAGGTTGAATCTATTCCACTTCAACAGGAACCGTTAACAGAATCTTTGGAGTTTGGACAGAGTGGAAGTGGAGGTGGAAAAATTCAGAATAGTTCCATCAATGACGATTCCCTTCAAAAATATCCAGATCTCCCTGCAGAAGAGGTAAATGAAAAATACAAAACAGAAGATGACTCTGGAACTGGTGTTGAAAACTTGGTCACTGGAAAAGTCACACAAGATCTGAAACCTATTCCAAAAATATCTGAGACTTCTAATGCAAAAGAGGACATGAAGACGATTGAAAGTGACCTGCCAGAGATTCTGGAAAAGACCTCTGTTTCTTCCATAGAAGATGAATCTGTTGCACCTCAACAGGAGCCTTTAACAGAATCTTTGGAGTTTGGACAGAGTGGAAGTGGAGGTGGAAAAATTCAGAATTGGTTAATCGATGACGATTCCGGTGTTAGATATCCAAAACTTCCTCCATATGGGTTATATGAAAAATACAAAATGGAAGATGAGGCATCCACACCTGATGTGGATAATTTTGATAATGGAAAAGAAGTTCAACAGAACCCGAATGCTAGTCCCAAAATGAATGAGATTTTGAAATCAAAAGAGGACATGGACTCTGTTGAGAGTGACCAGCCAAAGACCTCGTCTCCTTCTCTGGAAGATGAATCTGTCCCACCTCAACAGGAAACTTTAACAGAATCTTTGGAGTTTGGACAGAGTGGAAGTGGAGCTGGAAAAATTCAGAATTGGTTAATCGATGACGATTCCGGTGTTAAATATCCACAACTTCCTCTAGAGGGGACTAATGAAAAATGCAAAGAGAGTATGAAAGATGTAAAGGAGGAAGGTAGTGTATCTAAGGAAAGGATGGCTTCGTTGGATGAGGAGGAGACAGGAGAAACTCTAATGGGTAAGGTAAAAGACCAAACTAAGGCTCCCACTGTAGAACAAAACGAGGACCAAAGTTCCAAAAATCCAGAGAATGAGAAATCGATCCTTGCACAAAAGAGAGTTAGTGATATTAAACGATGGTGGGAAGGGGATAGGCCATCTCAAGATGCCACCAAAAAAACAGACTTAAGAACTAGCAAACGTCCTTTTAGTCCAGTCGAATCAATTACTCCAAGAAGCCATTCTTTTGATAGCGACAATCAGGATAGTGTAAGCCTTGTGACTTTTAAAAAAGTGATGGTGGAGGATGAGGAGGATCCTATATCCCCTGTTGATCAACTGAAATCATTTTGGGAAAATGAGAAGAATAAAGAGACTACGAAAGGTAGACCGGATAGACGGTCTGTAGCGAATGAAAGCTGGAGTGATGACAAAGCAAAACCTCTGGTGGATACGAGGTCGAAGTTTGAGAAGCGGCACACAATTTATTTTTTTGATAAGGAAAATTCAACGGATTTGGAGAAAAATCTTTCTGGAAGAAGTGTTTCACTTGGTGAAAGTGCAAATGAAAGTCGCAAGAAATCTACATCTTTCCAGAGTCTAAAAAACTTCTGGAATACACCAAGTCAGTCAGATGATAAGCGTACCAATCAAACCCCCTCAGCAACGACAAGTAAGCAGTTTGGTTCCAACCCTGATATAAGAAGCAAAGAACCATTCCTATTGCCCGTTAAAAGTAGACTAGCAGCAAAAAGTTTGCAGGACATTCGAGAAGGTCCATCACCTGGTTCTCAGATTCAGGTATATGATGCAAAACCTAGCTCTAGGGAATTTGGGAAAGGAACCAGTAAAAAAGAACCACCACAACAGAATTTAGCAAATCAGATTGAGACAGAGAGGAAACCAAGTAACACTATTAATAGATATAATAAACTGGAGGAACCAATAACTTCAGTTGATATATCATCTCAAAGGTCTGCCCCCTATAACTATCGAAAATCTTCTAGCGTATTTTCTGATGAGTTTGCAATAAAACAAGTTCCTGATGTATCTGATGAAAAACAGATGACACCTACTGAAAGTATTGCTCCAAAAAGTGTTGCAAAAAGTGAAATTAGCTTAAGGTTAAGAAAATCACAGGATGAGGTATCTGATAAAAATTCTAGTTTGCCAGAAGAAAGGCCACCGGCCACCGTTTCTGAAAATTCTCCAGATAATCAAAATGCTTACAGAGATGAAGAAAGCGGGGAGATTAATGAGAGGGGTCGAAAAATGTTTCTTGCACGACAAAGTGAATTTGATGCTGGCTCACCTGTATTGCCCAATGTACCAGTATCTCTACAAAATGAGGAAAAATATTCAAAAAATTTCAGTCCTACAGAAGAAGGTGACGCCTCTGATTTGAATGAAGAGGTTAATGAGAGTATTGAAAAAACTGTCATTCCGATCGAAAGGGACCCTGGTGACTTTGACAAAAAATTACAAAATCTGTACAATGAATATTTGAATACCGAAAATTCACAAAATTTAAACTTAACCGAACAGGAGTACCCGACCATAAACGAACCTGCCCAAAACTTTAGCAAAGTCCTAGCAGTTTCTTCAGGAAATGTCCAAAGTTCTGGAGTCCATAAGGGCCAGCAACCTATAATTATCAATATTTCATCCAAAAAGTCAGAAATGGTTAGGGAGGACATAGTCAAACCTCAGCAGCAGGGTCCTACCGAAACGAGTTTGACTATGCGTACACCTTCTGCTGATGTCCCCACTGAACAAAAAGTTAATATAAGTTCAACCGAAATCACAAATGTAACTTCTGAGAAACTTTCATCTGAACCAATGGTCTCTTTAGCCAGAGGACCGGAGGTAAATGAATTGTCTGAACCAAATGGTAATCAGGTCAATGCTCCTCAACCAGAAGAGATAGGCAGAAAAGAAATTGTAGAAAGAATTGCATCTCCGGTTATTCTACCCAGACCGAGGAGTTATGATTTTGACGAGAAACTGAAACAACTTTTTGAAGAGTTGCAAAGTTCTCCGCCTAAGCTTGAGGAGGCTTCAAACACTGATAATGCTGCTGAGAATAATGACCTTGGAGAAACGGATAGAGCCAATGTTTATTTGCATTCTCTCGAACCAAAGAAAACATTCCTCGAATCGTCTGCAGTAAATTTGGAGTCTTCTCAGACCCCATCAGCTGACAATGACGGAGAGATATTGACTAAAAGTGCTCCTTTGGGGTCTCAAGCTCCGGATATTTCGGTCCAGGAAGTTAACGAAACAATTGAGAAAACAGTTGCACCACCAAGAATATCCACAGCTAAAAGCTTAGAAGAACTTCAAAAAGAGGCCCTCGATGAGGAAGAAAGGGGATTTGTAGGAAATGTGCCTTCTGGTCACGTGGCTCTTAATGAGTCCCATTCCAGCGATCAACCATGGACAGAAAATAGTGTTTCTGAAACGTTTCCTGGAGAAAAAGATGCTGTGCAAGAGACAACTGAACCTGGCAGATATGAAGAACCTCAAGAAGAAACCAGAGTAACCTTCATGTCCGTTAGACAAAGCACGCCTGTGAAAGACCGAGATGGATCCCTACGGAAGAGTACGTTGGAGCTCTATCTGGAAGTACCATATCGGAGAGAGATGTCGAAAAGTATAGATTTTGACCTTTCGGGTTATGTTACGTCAGACGTCAACAAATGTAGGTTTCACGTCTTTCTTCCTACAGCTGCTTTTACTTGATCGATGTCTTGGTACTGTTTATTTGGTTGTGATTTAAATGCTTTAGATTTTGTCTAGAATTCATGTTTTTCTTTTCAGTATTCACTGGTTTTGTCCATGCCCTTTAGCAACTTTTTCATCACATGACCATTGTAGTTGCACGTGTATGTTGCCACAATTGGATATGACCAAAGCTCTTAAGGAAAATTTACAATTGATATATGGATGAAATGTAAACTTTGTTGTGGGAGGCGCAGTGAACGGGACCTGTCGCAGATCTGCTCATCATAATATGTAAATCCTAGATGAGTGGAGTCGTAACCAAAAGCAGAAAAATGGAAAGACTTTGTTCAAGTTTTAAAAAAAGGAAGCTATAAATATAATGGAGTGTTGAGTTAAAGTTGCTAGAGGGCGTAAATGAACGAATGAAAAGTTCTTCAATGTATTGCCTTCTTTCTTCAGAGGTTTCACATGTTGCGTACATTGGATGTTTTTGTACAGAGCTCACCGACTTTGTTTTATGACAGGTATGGACGAATCGCACCCTATTTTGAGTGCCTTGAGAAGGAGCTCAGCTAAAACGCTTAACTTCAGAGCTGTACAGGAAGTTTCCCCCACAAGTACAAGTGAGGATGTAGCATGTCTGCTGCCTCTTAAGGCCATACTAAACCAGCTAACATGCTCTATATCCATGACACTAACCGTTCTGTAGAAGTCAAGGCGTCTCATGAGGTCATCCCCCTGAGTCTCCTGACTCTACGTCTTGTGATGTCACCAGAGATGTTAGAAATTAAAGTATGTATATAAAGTAAGGCGGCGTTATCGATTATGGCCTTATAGCTAATGCCTCTGGTCACATCTATAACAACGTTAAAGTTTTGCATGTCGAAAGTCCAAATTTTTCGTATGAACATTTTCTCAATGAGTCGCCAACCTGGATGGTAGGACAGGATCCTGGAGTTTGTAAGGGTGCAGGAAAATGGGGCATCATAGCAAATCCTTAGGATAACGTAAAAAATGTGGCCGCCTGCCTGCAATTTAGCCCTTCCCACTCTTGTCTTGGACAGAAGGGCTCACTGACCCGAATGCCGTTCCCTTCCACGTCCATGTATTTGTATGTCCATCTATATCTTCTATAAAACTTGTATATTTATTCGTTTTTATGGACACTTCATACTTAACCCTTCCTAGTATTCTCCTTTTATATTGAATGTGCTGGCACACTAAACCACAACCTTGGTTGTCCTATAAAATAACTCTAAAATACAAAACTTAGGTTTAACCTTAGACTCCTACAGTTCAGTTTAGCTAATTCCATGTCCAAAAATTTTACCAAAATTTGGTATTTGTTGAGAAAATGTCGGACTTCTATTTGAATTGCATGGCTAATGCCTTTGGAAAAACTAACCTTATATTCTCTTTCCATTAACTATATATTTTTATTTTGTTGTTGTTGTTGAATAACAATGCACGCTTTATATTTTATTTTTTTTAGATGGGAAAACAGGCGCCACATATTTGTTGTATGAGAGGGAACCGGTCACGATGATGGACCTATTAAAATAAGGACAAAGGGTATTACACTAAGTAATCCTGGTTACGATTAAGTCCACAGAACAGCCCCCAATAAGACTGTTTAACTTCCAATTGTTTTTAAATTTTTCAATTCAGTCATCTGGAAAAATGAGAATTAGAGTGCCAGACTTAAGGAGTTCGACCAGACCCCAAGGACTTTTCACAAGGGTCTATTTAATTTAGTCACATTGGCTGTCATTTGGACAAACTTCCGATCACATATAAGGGAATGTCCAACAAAGGTTGCGAAGGCATCCAGAAACTTGAACAGGGCTTTTTCAGGCCCACCCTATGGAATCTTTTATTCAATACAGTTACAGTCACTAGTGCAAGTCTATTGGGTTTTCATAATAACGCTCTCCTATATAGAGGTTTGTAGTCATGGCCGGTTCCCTTTAAAGGTGCTCTGCACTTCTATAAATGTGAGTTTATCTAAGGACAGGTCCACCAGTGCCACATTTTTTTCGACACGAATCCACCTTACAGATTTCACTGCCAATCTATGAGAAATCCAGAGCAAAATCTTAAGAACTTGACATGTTGTGGATTCTAAACCTGCATCCACTTTGCTGCTGTATTCTGGTGCGGATATTACTTGTACGTAACATCTGAATCTTCTCCTCTCATGTCAGTCAGATCCCAAAGGGTAAAGTGCATCAAAGACATTACTTCTCAGCAAAAAAAAAAAACAACCTTGGATACGACACCAGTTTCCTTCTGTGATAGTGATGATCAATCCATTCATCACTACTGGGAAGATATGACCGCTGTAGGGAACCTGCTCGGTGTATGGAGCAAGAAGCAGATGGCTCTGTACACTGTGTAGTGGCCAGGCCGCACCATTGTCTCCTTACATTCACCTGAATGGAAGCTTAGTGGCTGCACTGTGGCACAGACACTATATAGTGTAAGGAACTGTCTGGTTCTGTACACTGTGTAGTGGCCGTGCCGCACCAATGCTGGTAGACTCACGCTCACATGAATGGTAGCTTAGTGGCAGTACCCTGGAACGGTCTCTGCTTCTGGCTCTGTACACTGTGTAGTGGCCGCGCCGCACCAATGCTGGTAGATTCGCATGAATGGTAGCTTAGTAGCAGTACCCTGGAACGGTCTCTGCTTCTGGCTCTATACACTGTGTAGTGGCCCCGCCACACCAACGCAGGTCGGTTCATCATTACACCCTATAAAGCAGGTTGCATACAACAAATTCCATATCGGTAATTTTACTGAGCATATCAGTGAATTGCTTTTGAATGTCACTCCTCATATTGACAGAGCTGATCCCTTAAGGGGAAGGAGTGTGTTTAAAAAAAATAAATAAATTCTACTTGCATGGGAAATTCAGTTCTAGTTCCTGCCAGTTTTGCCGCACTTCTTTGTGCCGTTAGAACTAAACTGGCACTTAAAAAAAAAAAAAAAAAAAATGCACATTTTTAGGTAAAAATTTGCAACTTTGAATTGTTTTAGTTCCACACATCACTTTCTGAAACTGGAATAAATTATAGATCAAATCTATGCCAGACTTACATTTATGGCACATGAAGAGATGTGACTAAAATATTATTTAATTAATAAATAATATTAAAAATTTCTACAGTTGACCGGTGACCACAGACTCCCACTGATCCTGAGAATGAAGGGTATCCCCCCCCCCCCCCCCCAAATCTTCGGGCTGACTGCAGCACAGCTGAATGTAGGTGTGCCTCTGCTGGACAGGACGCGTCTCTGCACCCATTCACTTTGGTGGGGGGCGCTGCTGATGGCCACTCGGCTATCTCCACTGCTCGCTTTGAAGTGAATGGAAGAAGAGTTGAATCTCGTTTAACCAGGGGCATGCCTACAGTTAGCCCACCTGAATACACAATGGGTAAAACCTCACTGTTCTCAGGACTGGCAGGGGTCTCCGTCACACACCCCCATCGATCCCTTGAATGGATTGTCCCATTATGGACAATTATTCTTTATTCGCGGGACCTGGGATAAGTGTTGGATTGCTGGGAGCCCAATCCCTGGGGCCCCCAGAATTGGGGCGGGTGGGGGACCGAAAGTCCCGCTAAGGCCTCCTTGTAAATGAAATGCTTGTGCACGTGTGTAACCAGCGCTCCATTCACTTCTATAGGTCTGCCGTTACTGTAATCTCTAGCAATGCCTGCAGCCCCATAGAAGTGAATGGAGGTGGGGGTAACACGGTGGCTCAGTGGTAGAGTCCTGGGTTCGAATCCTGCCAGGAACAACATTTGCAAGGAGTTGTATGTTCTCCCTGTGTTTGCGTGGATTTCATCACATTTTACAAAAACATGCTGATGGGGAAAAAATTTACATTGTGAGTGGAATGGAGGTGGACAGGCTCAAAACTGGTGTCCAAAAGGTCAGTCTTGACAAGCGTACCCTGCCCTGAGCATTGCACCTCATCATTTTGGAACAGGAGACTCTTTGCAGGCCACCTTTCAGTGTGCAGAGTCTTCTAGACCATGCATACACTGAAGTTAATGACCCTTGAACCTTAATGATTTTTCCCGGTCTTAGAATAGAAATAACTGTTTAACTGGAGAAGGTAAGTCCCCGATCACCGGTATGCCTGACCTTGTCATGGAATCTTCCAGTAATACTGGGCTGCAGTGGACATCCTTGTGGAGGAGTCCCCTATAATGAAACTTTATGTTGTACTAACAGGCTTGTGTGTTTTTGCCCCGTGTGATAACCTAATTCTAACATTTGTCCCTTTCAGTAACGGGTTCAGGTTTTATTATAGTAGCTTGTACAGATTTCTTATTCTTTTGCTTTTTCCTGGGCAGATGAAAGCAAACTGAACAACCAAAGGGAAGAGCCGCTAGGTAAGTGGTGCTCAGTGGTGATGATACTATAATTGCTGTCTGGTGTCCTTTTTCTAATGGACCCAGATTAGGAAACCCATTGTCATTCCTTACCAATTGCAGAGAGTATTTTACAAAGAGAGTCTCATCCTGCAGGACTTGTCCTGTGTTAACCAATTGATGGAATTGAAAGAATTGGGTTTTTTTCCCCGTTTTTTGTTAAACCTATTTTTAAAGAATTCTTTGAGCATTTTTTTTTTTTTAATTTGGCCCCTGCACAGAGTATTGTCAATAGTGGCCCCTTCACACAGTATTATGTCCCATAGTGGCCCCTGCACACAGTATTATGTCCCGTAGTGGTCCCTGCACACAGTATTATGTCCCATAGTGGCCCCTGCACACAGTATTGTGCCCCATAGTGTCCCCCAGAGTATAATAATTGGAGATCTGGGGGTATACAAATATAAAAAACCACTGTTACATACCTATCCCCGGCATCGCTGCAGTCTTTGGTGGTGTCGGCCATCTTTAATGACATACGTACGTCACATGACCCGGGACACAGGTCCCGGTCAAGTGACGCCAGGGATGTCATACAACTAATCCTGATGCCTGTGTGGAGAGGTAAGTAACAATGTTTATGTTCTCTTACCTCTCCCGGACCTCTGATCATTATACTTGGGGGTCTGAAAAGACCCCTGAGTATAATAGATAATAGTACATGTGGGGCCCGCGGCGTCACTTACAGATCCCAGCCCGTACCAGGATCAGTAATTAAATAGGGCCCGTTACCGGCTGGAGTAACTCCAGCCGGTAACGGCCTACTAAGAAAAAAAAAATGCAGTGGTAGCCACTGTCACCGGGCCCCTAATGTCCTGGGCCCTGTGGGAGCTGCTACCCCGGTAGTTACGGCACTGGGCCCCATGGTCCATGTCTAGGAGACAGGAAGTCAGACTATTCTAAGGGTAAGTTCACATGAGGCGGCCAAAATACGGGAAGCTGCGACTGGATGGTCAAATGAATGGGCCTAGTCGGGAGGGAGCGTCTTCAGTTGGGTGTCGCCAGGCCAGCTCCCATTGATTTCAAGGATTTTGAGGCGGATACAGCCTCAAAATCCTGACCAAAAACCCTGTGTGAACTTACCATAAGATTAGTGGCAAGAGGTGGAATTGTAAGATAGATCTTTAGTTTCGTTTAATTTTTCTTTAATCTAGAGAATATGGAAAATTCACCAAAAATTACTAAAAAAAAAATAAAACGTGATATTTAGACAATAGGTCACTTCCTGTCGATGCTTTCCCTTTAATTTCTTCTATGTCGGTGCTTCAAGGAAATTGAACACTTTCCACCAGGACTCTCCACAGATTATACTGACCCGCAACCCCATAAGGGGCTGAGCTAGAGGGGGGCAAAATGTAACCGTATTACACGGGCCCGAGCTGAGTAACCTTCAACGAATTGCACATTATAGGATCTTATTCCAGCACACTGTATGGACCTGGAAAATCTGCTTAAAAAATGCTACCCGTTTTTGCAATATGCCCTTGCCCTTATAAGTAATGGTGTTTTGTATAAAAAAGATCACTGTCGAGACGGCTGTGGACTACGATCTGGAAACCCTGTGACTCTCCGCTCATAGACCCAATTCCGAATTTATTAAAGACGACCAAATGTGGAAAATGTCTTTAATATGATGGTGTCTTCACTTCTATTATCATTTAGATAAGAGGAGGGAACGCTCTAATGAATAGGATATGATGAGTCCGCGGTGATAATCTGGATGAAGCCTATGTTAGGTGTCAGACGCATCACTGAATAACATTTTGTGATTTTTAGCTCCTACGGAGAACTCCTTCCCTGAGAATGCAGAAAAATTCAAGCGGATGAGTCAGTCTGTACCGACCTTCCTTCAAGACGAAGTAAGTGCTGGCGTTCTGTACATTTACCAGTCGTATCCTTAGACCGTTTATATTGGGTTTATAGGGCTAGTCTAAACATTCACTTGTATCTAAAGGGATTGTCTTATGGAGATATCCCCTGTATCAATGCCCTATTAGAAAATGTGAACTTCATAGAGAGGACCCCCCAATCAGCGGCTGAAGGGAATATGTTTGGCTAGCTGCAGCTACCTCAACAATATTCAGCTGTTTGCAGGAAGGAACTAGACAGATCAGCTGATCGCCCCGGGGGCTGCATTTATAAATGGATTGTCGCTGACAAAAGATCACTTATAAAGGGAATGTGTCAAGAGAATCAGCACAATATCAACTCATCTCTGCAGATAGATAGGTTACTGTCACCAGAACCAGCATATCACCCCAGCCCTGCAGATAGATAGGTTACTTTCACCAGAACCAGCATATCACCCCAGCCCTGCAGATAGATAGGTTACTGTCACCAGACCCAGCATATCACCCCAGCCCTGCAGATAGATAGGTTACTGTCACCAGAACCAGCATATCACCCCAGCCCTGCAGATAGGTTACTGTCACCAGAACCAGCATATCACCCCAGCCCTGCAGATAGATAGGTTACTGTCACCAGAACCAGCATATCACCCCAGCCCTGCAGATAGATAGGTTACTGTCACCAGAACCAGCATATCACCCCAGCCCTGCAGATAGATAGGTTAGTGTCACCAGAACCAGCATATCACCCCAGCCCTGCAGATAGATAGGTTAGTGTCACCAGAACCAGCATATCACCCCAGCCCTGCAGATATGCTGGTTCTGGTGACACTAACCTATCTATCTGCAGGGCTGGGGTGATATGCTGGTTCTGGTGACACTAACCTATCTATCACCCCAGTCCTGCAGATAGATAGGTTAGTGTCGCCAGAACCAGCATATCATCCCAACCCCCCAGATAAATTGGTTGGGGTCACCATAAACACCAATATCAACCCAGTTCTGCAGATAGATAGGTTAGGGTGACCAGAATTAGTTACCTGTTTTTCCCTTGTGAATCGCCACCTCCATTGCTGAGAGAGCGCTGTTTTTATCAATATGCAAATGAGCTCTTTGGAGCAATGGCAGCATCCTCATAGCTCGAAAGAGTTTATTTGCATATTGACATAAATGGTAATGTCTCAGAAAGTTCAGCAATGATTCACAAGGAGAAAACATGCAGAGTGATTATTAGATTGAGGCCACACAGATTTTGCTGTATTTTTTTTTTTTTTTTTGAGTGAGGGCCAGGAGTGGATTTGGCAGAAGGGAGAAGTATAAGCTTCCTATAGATTTCCCATTCCTTTTGAAGATGCTCTTCACTTTGGCTCAAAAACCAAAGCAAAATCTGCAACAAAACACAGCTTTTCCACATTTAGCCTTAGGGTGGGATGACAAAGTTCAGATTTGTTGCACATTTTTGCTGCAGACTTTACAGTTAAAATACATTGAAACACTTAGCGGGGTAATTGGACACTGGTGGCATATCTTGGGGATAGCAAGAGACAGATGGGACTATATGACTACAGGATCTGACAACATAGAGTTGATTTGTACACACAAAATTATAGAAAGTTTTTCATCAGGAATCTTTTCAAAGTTGCTTTAGTGTTGTCATGTAAGGTGCATGTGTTGCCTGCAAGTTCTACTAACCTTAAAGAAGTTTTCCTATGAACTAAGCCATATTTAGATTTGTAGAAAATTAAGTTAAACATTTTTGCAAATATATGCATTTAAAAATTTTGCATAGTTTAAAAAAAAAAAAATCTGTAACCATCTCAGTGGTGACCACTTTTTTGTCTTGATCGGTTACAGTTGGATACGATCACAAATTCAGGAATCTTCTATGGTCTGAGACTCCCAGCCATGATGTCCTTATTGTGGTCAGGTTATCTTCTCATACATGTAGTGTCCTCCTGATAACCAGTCATGATGTCCTTATTGTGGTCTGGTTATCTTCTCATACATGTAGTGTCCTCCTGATAACCAGTCATGATGTCCTTATTGTGTCCGGGTTATCTTCTCATAAATGTAGTGTCCTCCTGATAACCAGCCATGATGTCCTTATTGTGGTCTGGTTATTTTCTCATACATGTAGTGTCCTCCTGATAACCAGCCATGATGTCCTTATTGTGGTCAGGTTATCTTCTCATACATGTAGTGCCCTCCTGATAACCAGCCATGATGTCCTTATTGTGGTTATGTTATCTTCTCATACATGTAGTGTCCTCCTGATAACCAGCCATGATGTCCTTATTGTGGTCAGGTTATCTTCTCATACATGTAGTGCCCTCCTGATAACCAGTCGTGATGTCCTTATTGTGGCCGGGTTATCTTCTCATACATGTAGTGCACTTGCTTGATAACCTGTCCACAATAAGGACATCATCGGTGGGTTTCTGTCAAGTCCCTCACCATATATTGGCATTGGCAACCAATCAAGACCAAAGACTTTCACCACTAAGATGATTGGAGAAAATCTCTAAAACTCGGAAAAATGTTATTACATTTGTAAGACCATGAGTTACCATGAATATGGAACAACCGCAAAGTTTTCGTATCAAGAGAAGTTAAGCATTTCCTATTATTGGACTATCCAAGATATTGATCACTTTTGCAATGGTTGGATGTCCAGTTGAGACTTTTTGCTAGCTTCCCAAAAATCTTGAGTTTTTACTAGGGTTGAGCCGATCTTGACATTTCAGGATTGATTTTAAAATCTGATTTCTGATAATTTTCCAGCCGATCCACATCGTGAAATTTACTCGATTGCCGATCGGGATCTGATCTTTCCCAATACCGATCGCTGAATCCTATTAATGATATATACATGAATAGGGTTGAGCCGATCTTAAGAGAACCTCTGACCTCGATCCCGCCGTAAAAGAACGGGATCAGAATTCCGAACGAGATTGTGAAATTTACTCGATCGCCGATCGGAATCCGATCTTTTCCGAACCCGATCGCTCAACCCTAGTTTCCACAACTTGGGAGCCATACCACATTGCCTTCGACTAAAGAGGTGATGTTACTGTATCTTGCAGACAACACCATAAACCCTTAGCCTTACACAAAGTCCTAAGTGATTTGTTAATGATTGACTTGCCGATCCTAGAAATTGATACCGGACAATCCGATTGTCGAGAACTATATAATCCACCATCTTTCCTTTTTGTATACAAGTCTATGTTTCTCCCTGACTAAATGAAGGCCTAACACATGTGCAGAAATCCTTCATTGTTTGCATTGGCTTTACATATCTCTCTGTGCATGTATTGCATGTCTTAAACATATTTTTCTGAAACGTCTATGGTATGATAATACTAATGGCCCTATGGACTAGTCGGGCTACAGGAAGCCCACCATGTTCACCTTTATAACCTGCCTTGTTGATGAATATGTCCAGTGACTGTTTCATGTGATGTCTTTTAGACTGATGGCAGAGAGACAGACTCCGCATCAGAAAGCAGTTTTCAGATTGGCAGACACAAGAAGAGCCCGAGCTCTCTAACCAATCTTAGTGGCTCGTCTGGCATGGCGTCAATGTCTTCTGTATGTAAAGCGTAACTCTGTGCTTCCACTAATCTACATGTCTCTGTGCTTCTGGAATTAATCGTTATCTTGTATGTCATAATCCATTAATAATGATACAGACGTGTAGGAGAATTGTATTGCATGATGGTAGGAATATGTATTTTATTATAGACTGCATGAATTTATTACAATACTTCTGTAATATTGTGCTATATATATCAATGCTTTGTATAACCAGTATTAATTATACGTAATGTAACCTTGTATTAACTGTTGCATGCATTGTATAGAAGTATTTCATTGATGTCTCCCATCTCAAAAATCCAAGAGAACCCGTATAATAAGTTGTGAACTATGTTATACCCCTGCTCTTAAGGGCCAAGGCGCTTGACTTCATTGGGCAACTCAGGCCAGTGAAAACTGACCGGAATAAAACATATTCCAAAAAAATTATGGATACATGGATCAGTTAGACCCCTTGCACATGACCTGTGGATAGGTCATCAGCATGAAAACACTATTTGGGGCCAGAAATCCCTTATTAAGATTATAATATCTAAATAAATATATTCAGCCCACCTGATCTGAAGAGGATGTTCGACTTAAAGTGAATCTCCAGTTTTAAACCACTTTCCGTAAATGAATAATACAGGTGAAAATAAGACACTTTGTAATATCTTATTCTGTTTTCCTTATTCACTTTTCAGGCAGATACAGTCTATAAAGAGGGGAGGGGGATAGAAAGGAAACTCAAACAATTGCTGCTGTTACTCTCTGATGTTCTTTGCTTTTTTTTTTACACGATTAGGTTGTAGATAAGAAGCTGATAATACACAGAATGAGGCAATAAATCAATTAACCAGCTGGCTGGAGAATTCTGCTCAGCCCTCCTTGCTCCATAGAGTTGTATGTGAGAGGCTGAAAACTTAGATAATGTAAACAAACAGTCAGAATGAAGACAAGGAGCTTTGCAGGCCATTTTTGCTCCACTAGAGGGCAGAAAGCAGAGGCATTGTTTTTCCTAATTACATCCTGGAAAACAGATTTGCATATTTCCCATAATCCCCCAGTGGAGCCAAAATGGCTTTGCAAGTCTCCATACACCTGCAAAGGTGCTCTCTCCTCAAGGAGTGATGATATCCCCAGACTATGGTCTATAGTCTCTCATTTCAGCCAAACCAGTTTTCCCTACGCTGTGCTGATGAGATCCAACCAGATCAAAACAGCACTGTCCACAGCTGGGATATAGCTGCAGAGTTAATGCCATAAAAACGAATCCCCTAACAAAGTCGCACAAATGCAGTTTTTCTCCAATTCCACTTCATTATGATTTTTTTTCCAGCTTCCCAGTACATTGTACAGAATAATAATGGTATCATTTTTAGGGTTGAACCAATCTTGAGATTTCAGGATCATTTTTAAAATCCGATTTTCGATCATTTTCCAGCCGTTCCCGATCGTGAAATTTACTCGATCGCCGATCGGGGTCCGATCTTTCCCGATCGCTAACCCCTAATCATTATTAAGAACAATTTGTCCTGCAACCATTAAGCCCTCATGACTGAACGGAAAAATAAAGTTATGAGGTTTAGAAAGTGGGGAGTCAAAATTTTTATATATATATATATATATATAAGTCTGGAGGTAAACTTTTAACTAAGATTTATTTTTATGTGGGCCAATTGTATGTCTCATGATTTGGCACTCTGTATACTCGGTCACCTTTCTGCAGTATATACTATATAATGCTTGTTTGGTCTTGTGTTTTGTTTACTACAAATGATCGTGTTTCCAGGTCAGTGGCAGTGTCATGAGTGTGTACAGCGGTGACTTTGGCAATGTGGACATTAAAGGCGCCATAGAATTTGCCATCGACTACGTTGAGCAGCTGAAGGAATTCCACATCTTTATCTACCAGTGCAGAGACCTGGCTGCAGCAGAAGTTAAGAAGCAGCGTTCTGACCCGTGAGTGCAATAAGTAATGTTGCTTTATAGTCTAAACATGTATGATAAAACTAGATAATCATTGAGGGAAAGTTATCAAATTTCTCACACTGGGTTTTTGGCACACTAGAGACGCTTTTTTGGCACTTGGTTGTATGTTAAATGTTCATTTTCTAAATCGGTAGCGACCACTTTTGGGGAAAAATGGGTTGGATGGTGATCAAAGAGAATCGTGGATGCTTTGGCCCGACAATTTTCCAAAGTATGAATGGGCCCAAAATCTAAGAGGAACGGTGGACATTTGCATCAGATTTCTCTTCACTTTCTGTGGTGACATGCCAAGGCAACATTAAGGGCTAGTTCATACGGGGCTAGTGACCATGTATTTTGGTCCTAATTTTGGGCGGGAAGCCGCATCAGAATAGGACCAAAATGTGCCTGTTGTGGCTTCCTGCCTTGGAGTAGGTCCAAATGAATGGGCCTAGTCTGGAGGATGTTGTTGCGAGGTGGCTGCCATGGCTGAATCGGCCGCGGAATCCGCCTGAAGGGCAGCCTGCATCTTTTTTGCGCGAGCGGAAACACACCTGTAGAGCAAAAAAGAACGTTAGCGGTCTATATAGACCTCCATTGTGAGGGGGACGGATTTTGAGGTGGATTCGGCATCAAAATCCATCCCCTCTTGTCCCATGTGAACAAGCCCTAATAGATTCTGTCATGTGCCAACCCCCCCCCCCCCCAAATAAGTCAATCAACAAATTGAACATTTTTTATTTTTTTTTAATTGACTCTGTAGTAATTGATATGGTTGATCTGGCCATTGAAGCCTCAAACTGGAAATACCCCAAGTCCCATAACTGCTGTAGGTAACCTACAAAAGAGAAGAAACCGCCATACATGTTTGCTTTCTGTTGCAGGTATGTGAAGGCTTATTTGCTTCCAGAAAAAGCAAAAATGGGGAAAAGGAAGACCGCAGTGAAGAAAAAGACGCTGAATCCCGTGTACAATGAAATTCTGAGGGTAAGAAACCACCATAGCGACAATGAAATAACATGTTTAGTGCCTTTGTTGTGACTTTTTTTTCTGTACTGGTGAACTTCCAACACTTTCATTACCTATGATTGTTGGATCAAGGAATGTGGATTGTCTTTTGGGGCTCTTCCAAAGTCTAGAGGGAGAGTCGTACGGCAATATTGGTTCCCTTCTCTCATGCAACCCTGTCCGCGCCACCTTTAGCTGTTGATTCCTTGGTGGACACTGGGGTTAGAGCCCAGGTGGAAGTCGGGAGCAAGACTGGGTCTCTCTTAGCTTTGGATAGGGGACGCTTCAGACAGACTGCATGCTTGTGCACTCTGAGTGGCACTCCCTCATGTTTTCTGGTTACAACAAAAAATCTTCCTTTATGCACTTTGTGTAGCATTCATTCACTGTTAAAATAGAAATGTCCTCAATTTGCATGCTTTTGCCAAAGCAAAGTGGATGTCCCGGCACCCAGCACCTTGGGTACATACCCCACTACTCTCAAACATTGCTATGCCCCAAGGTTTATTATATGCGTAATAGATGTGACCTGTTAGCCTTTTGCTATGACACAGGGTTTAATAAATGTGCTGGTATTTCTTCTCAGTGGTAGAACTAACTTGCTCTTTCTTTGTCTCTTTTCTCCAGTATAAAATCCCCAAACAATCTCTTCAGACTCAGACGTTGAACTTGTCTGTGTGGCACCACGATGCCCTTGGCCGAAACAGTTTCTTGGGTGAAGTCAACCTGAATTTAGCAATGTGGGATTGGAGGAATACTCAGAGGAATTGGTACCAACTTGAGGCTCGAGTAAGTAGTTGCTTGTACTTGTCTTTAGCCTTGGCTCCTTCCATACATGATTGAATTGTTCTTGTGTACATATTTCCTCTGCCCTAGTACACAGTCCAGTCACATTAATGGGACCACCTGTCAAAATCCAGAATAACCACCTTCGGCAGAGCGGACCGCTGCAAGATGTGCAGGAAGAGAGGGGATGTTCTGGGATATTGAGCCATGCCATCTCCAGTGCCATGGCCAGCTGTGCTAGTTACGCGGTTGAGCATCCATGGTGCAAACAACCCGATTGAGGTGGTCCCACAGATTCTCGATTGGGTTCAAGTCCGGGGAATTTGTTGGCCAAGGGAGTACGGTAAACTCATCCTGGTGCTCCTCGAACCACGCACGTACACTGCGAGCTTTATGACACGTCGCATTGTCCTGCTGGTAGATGCCATCATCCTGAGGAAAAACAATTCGCATGTAGGGGTGAACATGGTCCGCAAGGATAGATGCATACTTGTGTTGATCCATCGTGCCTTCCACAATGATGAGTGCACCCATATGGCTGATGACACGTGCCTTCTGCCATTGGTTATTTAACGTTGACGTCAATAGTAGGTGGTGGTCACAGTAATGTGACTGGACTGTGTACATAGTTGTAAATTGCAATAGTCTGACTTCAAATTAAGCAGTGTTCCTCTTTGATCTCTTCTGGAATTTGAAGCAAAATTTGTCTCCTGAACATACCCTATTTATAACATGCATCTTCTGTATACTGTGGCTTATGTATATATTACTATACTATAGTATCCCATCCATTCTAGACTCCGGCATCTGGTCTTGGGCTAGAGAACAGAGGAGAGATGAAGCTGTCTCTGAAGTATATTCCAGTGTCACCCCATGGTATTTACTGATATTACCATTTCCCATCTATCCATGTTTTTCTGTGATACATAATATTAACATATATTAATAATCTTGTCCCAGAGGTTGGTAAAAAGCCAAACACGACTGGAGAAGTGCACATCTGGATCAAGGAGTGTATCCAGCTGCCGATGCTTCGCGAAAACAAGATCAACTCCTTTGTAAAATGGTAATTATGCTTCACTTCTTGTCCAAGCTTAGGGTCAAGGGATCTCCAGCAATATTTTTAACGTCCTTTTAAAGTAACTTACCCCATAAATGTAAATTCCCAAGAATAGTGGTCTCCAACATTTTGGTTTTCAACCTTCTCTTTGCAGTACGATCCTGCCAGACACCAGCAGGAAAAGCCGACAGAAAACGAGAACCGTGGACAAAACTCCGAATCCCATCTTTAACCATACAATGGTTTATGATGGGTTCAAGGAAGAAGACCTGAAAGAAGCCTGTGTAGAGCTGACAGTGTGGGACCATAATAAACTGTCCAATCACTTCTTGGGAGGCTTAAGATTAGGACTCGGAACAGGTAAGATCAGGAATACCAGACATGATAGTATACGGGGGTGGGTGGGATTGCACCTAATACACAGCATATGGCCCTTGCATATGAGGGAATCTGGGTTATAAAATCCAGACTGAAGCCAGTCAGGAGACTGCATTACAGTGATGCTGGGAGTCACTACGTGTCCACAGCTTCACTGTCCCTTACTGTATAGAGTACGGACAGTAGAGCCACAAGGAGGCAGGGACTACTATCATCATACAAGATCTATGATGCAAGGAGATCCACTCTCCTGGGTGCGCTTGGGCTGGGAAACCTGGCCGATGTATAGATCAGATGGGCATGGGGCCTTAGACTGCCTTCACACGGAGTAACGCCGGGCTTGTAAAAATCCTCATTCACAGCCGTACACGCGAGCGCTGCGGAAGGCTCCCAAACACTTCCCATTCACTTCAATGGGAGCGCTCGTAAAGCTGGCGTGGAGATTTGGTCGTACACCGGTATTTTCGAAAGATATTATTACTGCTTGTTTGCCTGTTATGGGCCACATGGTTTTACAGGTTTCTTTACAAAACTGAGTAGTGGGGAACAGGTTATCAAGCTATAATCAGTCATGGAAAAACATCAGCAGCTGGGGATCCGTTGTTCAGCCAGGACTACATGGTGTAGCAACATCCTTATTGGCGAGAACAATGGCAAATTGCAGTTGAATTTCTTATGTCCTAACTGGATATATGGAAAGATATTTTCAGGAGTCTACCCCTTTAATCCAGATATCAGAGACTTGTAGCTGGTGTGTACTTCCTCCTTTCACCCATGCTATGTATAACCGAATTAAGAGTTGTCCCCGACAAACAATCCATCACTGGGGATTTATGGTACGCTCATCAATAATGAGACCGGGGGTCTCAAGTTTCCATTTGGAATGGACCAATACCACATACAATTTGTATGGGATTATTGGAGATAGTCGAGTATAGTACTTGGCTTTCCTTGGCAGTCCCATAGAGACAGAATGGTCACTTCCCAAGTAGGGTTGAGCGATCGGGATTGGATCGGCGATCGAGCAAATTTCGCGATCGTGATGAAAATGATCGGAAAACTGATTTTGAAATCTCAAGATCGGCTCAACCCTAAGAGTGACTTTTCCTATAGAGAAGCATTGACTAAGGTTGAGTGATCGGGATTGGAAAAGATCAGATTCCGGTTGGTGATCGAGCAAATTTCACGATCGCGATCAGCTGGAAAATGATCGGATATCGGATTTTAAAATCGATCCTGAAATCTCAAGATTGGCTTTACCCTATTCCCAAGTGAAAGACCTGGTATGAGAACATTCATATTAGTGAGGGAATATGGTTCCTCTTGTAAGTCTCATGATGCAGCAAAATAACGTTATCACTTACAATCAATTTTTATATTTTTTTTTCCCAGGAAAAAGCTATGGAACCGTTGTAGACTGGATGGACTCAAGTCATGAAGAATCAACAATGTGGTCAAAAATGATCGCTTCACCCAACACCTGGATTGAAGGGATGCTGCCCTTACGCATGTTCAAGATGGCCAAGCTCTCTAAATAAATGAGAAATTATTATTATATATGCTTCTATAATGTACTGGCACTGCGATCACTTTTTATAACGATAATCCTCACTTGCTTCGTCCTGAACCTTTTTGTAGATGGTTTCTTAAGCCATGATTGTCATCTGGTCTCAATCTTTCCATGTTTGAGATGGTGGTCTTACTTGAGCACAGAATATTCTTCGACAATTGTACATTTGATGTGTTTTAGACCATTGCTTTATGGTACGAGTAGAAGCGGAAAATCACTCTCTTGAAGTAGAGAGTTGTCAATTAAAAGGTTTGTCCTTCGTCAGCCATCCATGGTGGCTCACTGCACTTGGCTACTTCCTTTAGTCCTTCAGCAGTGTGCATGTCCTTGGACATGGGACCTCTCATGTTCAGTAGGGGTTCCAGTGGTTCGATCCTCGGCCAATCAGACTCTTATCGCCTACCTTGGGACAATGCCTCAATCTTGAAATTCGACTTTTAAGGTGTCTTTACTTTGGATACGTCCATTAATTCCCCCATCACAGGACTCCAACATTCTAAAAACTCCTATGGCTTGGAAACTCCAACATATTGGTTATTTGGGCATCTCCATTGACAACTTCAAGACAAAACTCATATCGTATTTTGGAGACACCATATTTCAGACATCTAGAGGGGGTTTAGGTGCGTTGCTTTCTTCATGGCTGCTTTTGTTCCTTTGCTCCATTGAATGTTATCTTGTCGCCGTGATATCGCTAAGACCCCTTTTCATGGTCCACCTTTGTATTGTGTCCCCCTACACTTACGCTGCTATCATTTAAATAGCTCAGACTTCATTTTTGACGTGTGACTATCAACATTTCTGTCATGAGGGGAGAGGTGACGCGAAACCAAAGCATTTTTTTTTCTTTTTTGGTTCTGTAAGTTTCTTCTACTTGTGAGCTTTTTTTTTTTTACAAAAAAAAAAATGGGGACAAATGGTGTAAAATATGGTAAATAAAGATAAAAAATAAATATATTTAATTTTTACTGCCACGTGGGTAAGAACAGTGATATTCCAACGATCACTGAGGTTTAAAATTTGTTTTTCTGTATTTACATGTAAAACATAAACGTCAACTAAATATGTACTTGTGTTTATGGGTTTTGTACAAAGAAAATGTAAAAGAAATAAAAAAATTTAGAATGTGAATGTATATATGTAATTATCTCAATAAAATGATTAAATTCCATGCCAGATATTTCTTGCTGTTTTTGAAAGAAAATTTTTTTTTTACTTTTTTTTTTACTTTTTTTTTTTTTTCTTAAATCTAATCTTTTATTTGATTAGTAATTGTTTATTTGGAGGAAACCCTACTAGATACACATGCTCTAATGTGTATCCTCTTTTAGGGTCCATTCACATGGAGTAAAGTTGTACTGATTCAGGCACGATAACTCGCGTAAGAATCAGCACTGAAAAAAAAAAAAAAAAAGGCTCCCAGAACACATTGAAATCAATGGGTTAAAAACCTCCAATTGATTTCCATTTCTGCTCCGCTGGGGATTATGGGTAAAATATTCAAATCTATTCTCCAGGATGTAATTGGGAGAACAGTGCCACTGTTTGCTGCCCTCTAGGGGCAGCTCCCCGTAGTCAATGTAGACTGGCAGAGCTAAATTATGTAGTTCAACAAAACTCAGTCGATTATAGGTTGTCACAGCAGAGTGAGCCAAGGAATATACAACCTGGGCCTAGGAGCCAAGTGGCTAGGTAGTTGAGATCCCTTGAGAATCTACCAGGGAGCCCTGCACAACCCTGGTATAGTTGGGTAAGGGCCTGATCACATGTAGCCTATACCTAGAGACTCAAAAAGACCTTCTCAGAAGAATGTCAGCGACAAAAGGAGGATCGACTGTTGTTGATTAAAAACCAAAAAAAAAAAAACACAAATCTTCGAAGGGGCATAAAAAACATGGCTGACTAGGACTCAACCGCATGTCCTGGGTAGTTTTCACATTGTATTCTGCTGTGGGTGTTGAATTGTGGGAGAAACCTGGTAATTTTTCATTTTCCCGTAACACATTAAAGTTCATCTGCAATAAAGACATTTAATGGTCAAGAAAGCTTGGATGTGACACAACCACCTCTGTGTGCTGGGAATGATAATGGAGTCCATTTATCACTACGGCCATGATATAAAGGCTATAGAGTATTCTGCCAGCTCTCTCGTTATAACATTGTCCCAGCTATGTCCATGTATCATCATCACATGAGGTCAATGTTTTCCACCTAAAATACAGTACTATGTGCTGCTGGGATGTGCACATCTATTCATTTCCCAATTGTTTCAGTTGCATCTCTTCCTTATAGAATTTTATTTTTCTTGCTTGTAGAGCACCAACATATTCTGCACAACTTCACAAGCATCGCCATCACTCACTCGGGGCGGGGATGCAGGTCCAGGCCGATGATGAAGGGAAGCTTGGAGCATGTTAAGTCTTCCTGTTTTGCCTAACACAGCCCCTGTCCTCACATTGTCAGTCATGGGATCAGCGCACTCCTCTCCTGCTACTATTATTTCCATCATTCTATGAACTAAAGATTATTGTAACGCTATCCATTCTTATATTGTTTTTTTCTATGCTTTCATTACTATGAGAACACAAGTCACTGTCTCCCACATGATCAGATCTCTCTTTTTCTGCTGTTGTGATCACTCCTATTGTATATTTAACTGCAGAGGGTTATAGCTATGTTCACTTCACGAAGTCCTCCAGCATATGCTACTAAGTGTTCCTGGTCTGCTTCATCCAGCTTTGTCCTCGGCTATTTTTCTGCCGTTAAATAGGAAACCGCATTGGCATTAGTCGCATGCAAGATGCCACGAAGTGCAGAGTTGTCTGATTTTGAGAAAGGGGTAATTGTGGGGTACCACAGAAATGATCGATCCATAAGGGACACAGCAAGTGAACTGAATTACCCAAAATCGACATTGACCTATGTGATGACTAAGTGGAAGGTGAACGATGATTGTCGGAATGTGCCCGAGTCGGCAGGCCCCTCGAAACTGGGAGATAGAGACCAACAAGTCCTGGCCAGAGAAACCGCACCCAACCGATGGCTCACATACACCAGGAGTGTCAACAGGCATCCGGGAGTGTTGTGTCGCTCAATCCTATTGTAAGGAAGCATCCGCTGGGGTCTACCAACTATTGGATAGGAAGAAATGTGGTTTTTCTATTTTACCACAGGAGTCCACATACTTGGTGGTAGACAGTGTACACTTGTCTCTTCTGCTGACATTACCCCCTACAAAGCAGGTTGCGTGTGGAAAATTAATTCTCAACAATGAAAACCTAAACAACTTGTCAAACACAAAGTGCAGAAGGATTGATGTGTGTAACGAACAACGCCATCACTCAGGTACAGTTCCTCATATTGACAGGACTGGGTCCTTAAGGGGTGGGAGTGTTTCAGTCTACTTTGCTGCCTGCAAGAGAAATTTAGTTCCAGTCCTGCCAGTTTTGCACCTCTACGTGCCTTTAGTGATAAACTAGATCTTAAAAAGCACACCTACTATTCATGACTAGTATAAGGAAAATGTTTGTTCTCGTACCGTGTTAACCAGTGGGTAGGAAATATAAAAAAAACAAAAAACTTGATAGTCTTCAGTAGTTGATACCTTTTTAATGGCTAACTAATAATGATGACAGATTACAACGTTTTGGAACTCTAGGCTCCTTTCTCAATTTACTTGAGAAAGGAGCCTAGAGTTCCGAAACGTTGTAATCTGTCATCATTATTAGTTAGCCATTAAAAAGGTATCAATTACTGAAGACTATCAAGTTTTTTTATATTTCCTATTCATGACTAGGTCTGTCTTTCTGCAAACAGAGTAGGGCAATTAGATTATCACACCCGTCACCCCAGACCTGATTGCTGGTACATTTCAGCAGGTTCTAGTATCTGCCATGTAGCTACTACCTTCAGGCTTAAGCTGTTACCTTCTGCCAAAATCTCAAAGGGAGCTATACAAACAATTGCATTAAAAATAAAACTGTTTGAAACTTATCTCTGTCTCACTCGTCTCTGTCTCTACGCGTTTTGTTCATTTAAACTCATCAGGAGACATAAAATATCCTGCCTATGATTCCAGGCAACTGGGTCTTCCACATAGTTTTCTACATCTGTTTATTATACATTAACATGGAGCCTCTTAGTCCCCTCCTCTAAGGGTGGTCCCGATAGCCTGTTGTACCCGGTTGGTGCAGACCAAAGTGTTATGGTCTGGGGATTTTTGACCATGGACTGGCCCCTGACTGATAACTTCTCAGTCAAGTTTAAGAGAAAATACAAAAGAAAAAACAAAAATCAGGAGTATGAGCAGTTTGGAATACTAGTGTGTGATACTCCTACACCCTGCCTTGCACACTAGAAGTAGCCATGGACCCGACTAACTTGCCTGAGTGGGCGCGAACACAGCTGGAGAAATAACTCACCTACAAGTGAAACAGAAACCCCTGACTAGTTTCACATTTATGAGGATAGACAAGATACAGAAAAAGCCCCCCACAGAGGTACGACTGGACTGACTGTGAATAGGAAGAACACAAAGTATAGTGGAGAAAATAAATGTGAAACACAGAAATACTGACACTATGTAAAGGGACAGCATAAGCAGAACTTAGTATCACACACCAAAAAACCCTACAAAAAGTCCAAACATCCAAGCAATAAAAAGACTAGGGTTCACTGCACCCGGAACAACTATGCTTGGATAACGGAGCTCAATACATGGCCAAATATCAGGATAGTGTGAACAGGCAGCAAAGGAAGCTGAATGGGCCACGGCTCAGATGCAGATGGAATAGCAGGCTTCAGACAGACAGACCATTTCAGGAACTCTGAAAACTGAAGTTTAAGACTGGCATCAGACAGCATGCAGAGTGGATCTAAATAGGAAAGAGCAGGACTTAGAACCACCCACGGCCTGTAATCCCTCAGCACTCAGAGGACTTAAAGGGATTCTACCATTAAAACCTCTTTCCCCCTACGCCCAACAGCAGCACAACTGGGGGTATTCCTGCCCCTATGAGCTGTTAGGACAGGTGGAATTTTTAATTACCTAACAGCTTTTGACCCCTATAAGAGGCCGGAAGACCTGCTGCTCCCTTGTGTTTTTTTCTGTCCTGTGGGACAGGACAGGTGGACAGGGGGGAGCAGGGGTTCTGGCCTCCTATAGGGGTCTGTTCTCCCTCTCCCCCCTTCTGTTGTTACCTGCAGCGGAAGACCGTGTTTTCTTTTTCTTTCAGGCTGGCTCCCCCCCCGCTGGGTGGGTACTCGTGCCGCGCACTTGCATCTCTCCACTGCGCGCCGGGGCTCCCTGGTAGGGAGGGGGGGGGACTTCGGACCTAGGAACCTTTCTTCTGGTTCCTGGGTCCGCCGGCTGGGCCCTTCCCCTAGAGGACGAGCAGTAGCACCCTTTCTGGGCTGGAGGGGAGTTTTTTTCTCCCCTAGGCAGCCTACAGCTCCTCTGGCGCCGGGGGGGAACCCTCCATATCCTTGTTTTTTGGCTGCTCGTGCCGGGGGCGGTCCCTCCAGGGAAGCCCCTCCCCCTAGGCCTTTAAATTCCTCACCTACCTTTCAGTCATTGCTTGTCGCTCCGGTTGCAAGCATCACGAAGTAACTCCTTGCAGTGATTCATGCCTGTAGAAAAGAAGTGTTCCTTTCTGCATTACTGAGGTTTGGTGGAGGTGGCCAGGGGAGGGGAGGGGGCCAAGTTATGGAGGGACAAATTTTGTTAGTGCTGTTTTTCCTTTTCCTTAGAATGTCTTCTTCGTCATCTTCGGTTAATCCACCTCGGAGAAAGGCGGTATCCAAGAGAAAACATCTTGTGTGCGCCACCTGTAGGATGCTGCACCCAGATGACTCTCAGTACAGATTCTGTCCGGGATGCAGAGCGCCCTCCTCTGAGGCCACTCCTATGCGGGAAATGGTTTCCTGGGTCAAGGGGTTCGTCCAGGATTCTATGAATAGGATGGAGACGTCCGTCTCCCACCTTGCCAAGAGACCGCGCTTGGAATCCTGTGAGATGTCTCTCCCACCCCTGGAAAACCTGTGCCTCAGAGATGTGGAGTCCTCTGAGGCGGATTCAGATGACGAGAAGGAGATTTTTCCTATGGAAAAAATGTCAAGGGTGTTCAAGACACTCAGGATCCGGGACGGCGGGGAGTCCTCTAGACGTAAGAACCGCACCTTCAGACCCTCATCGGAGATGCTTCGTCTGATGGAAGCAGAATGGAGACGCCCGGAGAAGCCCTTCGCTCCTTCCAGACGATTCAAGACCCTATTTCTTATCTCTGAGGGGCAATTGAAAACTTGGGGTCCCCTGCCAAAAGTTGACGTGGCTGTGGCAAAGTTGTCTAGGCGTACGGTCCTCCCTACTGAAGATGGCTCAAGCCTGAGAGATCCCATGGATCGCAGAATGGAGAGTACTTTGAGGCGAGTGTACTCTGCCTCCTCTGCCCAAGCCTCCCTTGGCATTGTGGCCAATGAGGTAGCCTCAGGTTTGCGGGCAGAACTCTCCTCTCTCTCCAGGGACATCGACGCTGGAGTGGACCGGGACGACCTTCTGGCGGCAATGAAGGATATCACCCTGTTGGTGGACCACCTGACGGAGGCCACTCATTTCCAGACCCGGCTAGCCGCCAAGTCAATGGCCCTGTCCACAGCCGCTCGTCGACCTTTGTGGCTGAAGCCCTTGAGGGCCGATCTAACCTCCAAAAACAGCCTGTGCGGCCTCCCCTTCGAGCCCGGCCGCCTATTTGGGAAGGAGCTCGACCGCATCATGGAGGGATTGGCCGACTCCAAAGGGAAGAATCTGCCTCAGCCCTTGGAGGGTCAAGGCTCCTCCTTTCGTGGACGTGGAGGCCCCAGAAGAGGAGCCAGGGGCCAGAGGCGGTCTGGTAGAGGAAGATGTAGGGGCGCGCCCCGTGGGCGTAAGCGTGCCTCCCCCCACCTCCCCATCCCTTTCCCCCCCTGTGGTGGGCGGTCGTCTTTCCCACTATGTGGATGCCTGGCGCCAGAATGTTGGGGACCCCTGGGTCATACAGATGATCCAGGAGGGTTATAAGATCAATTTTATTTCCCAGCCGCCAGAGAAGATGGTAAGAACCCGCCCTCTTCAGGGCTCCAAACAACTTCATCTGGAGAAAGCAATCCAGGAGTACGTGGACAAGGCCGCGCTGGAGGTGGTACCCCGCGCAGATCAAGGCACAGGCGTCTATTCTCCAGTCTTCTTGGTCCCCAAATCATCAGGCGAGTGGCGCATGATCATCGATCTCAGATACCTGAATCATTTCATCCGCAAGGTGCGCTTCCGCATGGAAACCATCAGGTCAGTGCTGCCTTTTTTACAGCCGGGAGATCACTTCGTCACTCTGGACCTGAAGGACGCCTACCTCCACGTACCTATCTTCCCGGCACACCGAAAGTTCCTAAGGATTGCCGTATACCTAGACGGGAAAGAGGCGCACTTCCAGTTCGCAGCCCTCCCATTCGGCATATCCTCCGCCCCCCACACCTTCACAAAGGTCATAGCTCTGGTCGCTGCCGCCCTGCGCCTTCAAGGCATATTCATAGTCCCGTACCTGAACGACTGGCTTCTCAAGGCTCATTCAAAGGAGGTTCTTACCACGCAGGTGCAGACCGTTGTAGCTCTACTAGACAAGCTGGGGTGGCTGGTAAACTGGCAGAAGTCAGTGGTGGTGCCATCAACTCAAGTTCAGTTCCTGGGACTTATTCTAGATTCTCTCAGCATGACGATCTCTCTACCCTCCTCTCACAAAAGGAAGATTGCTCGGGCGGTTCATCACTTAGCCACTACACGGAGGGTCACCATCAGGACGGCTATGAAGGTCCTAGGATTGATGTCCGCCACCATAGAAGCAGTTCCTTGGGCCCTATGGCATATGCGCCCATTACAGAACGAGATCTTGAGAGTCTGGAACCACAGTCCTACAGGATTACAGAAGCCTATCCAGTTAACCATCAGCACCCGGCAAACACTGTCCTGGTGGACCCATCTGCGCGATGGGAAGTCCTCGGTCCAGCCCGCCTGGACCCTGCTGACTACAGATGCCTCCCTCACAGGTTGGGGAGCTCATCTGGGGGAGACCCCGGTACAAGGTACGTGGAATCAGCGGGAGAGGACGCGCTCATCCAACTGGCGCGAGCTTACCGCAGTTCATCGAGCTCTTCTGTCATTTGCACTGGTTCTGCAGAGGAAAGCGGTCAAGGTAAGGTCGGACAATCTGACGGCAGTCCATTATATCAACAAGCAGGGAGGAACCAGGTCCCCCTCGCTCCTGCAAGTTGCCAACCGGATCTTCTCTTGGGCAGAACGGAACCTCTCCCAGCTGGCCGCGGTACACATCCAGGGCCGCCTGAACATCGTAGCAGATCAACTCAGCAGAGGCCGCCCTACCGCAGGCGAATGGTCCTTGGATCAGGACATCTTCCACTACCTGACCAGGAGGTGGGGTCTCCCCGAGGTGGATCTGATGGCCACCCAACACAACGCCAAAGTAGAAAGGTTTTGCTCCCTGTACCGGGAAGACAACCCTTTGGCTGTGGATGCCCTGTCAATACCATGGAGGTTCGAACTGGCATATGTGTTCCCTCCCATCCCGATGATCCCAAAGGTATTGGCGAAACTCAGGCAGGACCAGACTTCGGCAATAGCGATCATGCCGTTCTGGCCAAAAAGGGCATGGTTCACCGACCTCATCCTAATGAGTCGGGGGAACTACTGGAGGCTTCCACCAGTCAGGAACCTGGTGTCACTGAACAGTCGGCCTTGCCTGGGCCTAGACAAATTCAACCTCACTGCCTGGAGGTTAAACCGCGCCATACGCGCAGACAGAGGATTGTCCCACGGAGTGCTAAGTACCCTAGCCCACTCAAGAGCAGAGGCAACCAATCAGAGCTACCGAAGGATCGCCCGGATATTCCAAAACTGGTGTACAGGCAACCAGCACGATCCTGACAGAGATGCAGTCCTAGAGTTCTTACAGAACGGCCTGGAGAGAGGACTAGCACCTGCCACCTCTAGGGTCCAAGTGTCAGCTCTATCTGCTCTCCTGGAGACGCGATTATCACAAGATCCTCTCGTCAAACAGTTCCTGAGGGGGGCTGCCAGGCTCCGCCCCCAGGTACGGCCCCCTGTCCCAAGGTGGGATCTGGCCGCGGTTCTACAAGGGCTCTGTGCACCCCCCTTCGAACCATTATCTGAAGTGGATTGGAAGTACCTATCATTTAAAGTGACTTTCCTGCTGGCAATAACCTCCGCTAAGAGAGTTGGTGAACTACAGGCCCTAGCGGCCTCTGAGCCCTTCATAACCTTCTTTCCAGACAGGGTCCAGCTGAGGTTCGTCCCAGGATTCTTGCCAAAGGTACCCACACTTCAGAATACCAACCAGGTAATCGCCTTGCCGGCTTTCTTTCCCTCGTCTGCTTCAGAGCAGGAGGAGAAGCTACACACACTGGATCTGGTAAGAGCACTACGTATTTACCTAGACCGTACAGCACCGTTCCGAAGATCAGAGAATCTTCTAGTCAATGTGTTTGGCCACAATAGAGGCTCTAAGGCATCCAAGGCAACCCTGTCAAGATGGATCAGAGAGGCCATTAGTTGTTCCCTACGGGCCCAAGAGCTTCCTGTTCCAGAATTTTTACGAGCCCATGCCACCCAGGCCATGGCGACATCTTGGGCAGAGACACGGTTCCTCTCCTTGGAGCAGATATGTACAGCAGCTTCTTGCAGCTCGCAATTGACTTTTGACAAACATTACAGACTGGACTGGCGTACGGCCGATGCTACAGCATTTGGGCACTCCGTCTTGGCATCAGCCTGCCAGGATAACCCGCCCTAGGGGAAACAATACTTGCTAAATCCCCAGTTGTGCTGCTGTTGGGCGTAGGGTGAAAGAAGGATAATAAGAATAAGAATGATAATCTGTTTTCCCTTAGCCCAAACAGCAGCACAAGGCTCCCTCCCTAGGAGGTACTGTTGTACAGATTTGGATGTGTGTACTATTTTTTAAATTGTTCTTTTATGTAATACTTGTTACTAACACAAGGGAGGAGCAGGTCTTCCGGCCTCTTATAGGGGTCAAAAGCTGTTAGGTAATTAAAAATTCCACCTGTCCTAACAGCTCATAGGGGCAGGAATACCCCCAGTTGTGCTGCTGTTTGGGCTAAGGGAAAACAGATTATCATTCATAATCCTTCTTTTTTTTGTGGATAAGACGTGGGAGTAGCCTTTAGAAAGGCTATTCGTCTCTTACCTTTACATGTGATCTCCGCCGCGCCATTCCTTAGAAATACCGTTTTTTACCGGTATGTAAATTAGTTCTCTGGCAGCGATGGGGGCGGGCCCCAGCGCTGAAAATGCGATGGGGGCGTCCCCACTGCTGCTCGAGAACACGATCTCGCACTCGACTCTGCTGTTGTCTCACTGGCAGAGCCAACTGCGCAGGCGTTGGAGGTGACGCAGGAGGAAGACGACAGAGAAGAGGAGGATCCAGCTGAAGATAGAGGCGTTGCAGGATCGTGTTCTCAAGCTGCAGTGGGGACACCCCCATCGCATTTTCAGCGCTAGGGCCCGCCCCCATCGCTGTGAGAGAACTAATTTGCATACCGGTAAAAACCAGTTTTTCTAAGACGCGGCGGAGATCACATCTAAAGGTAAGAGACGAATAGCCTTTCTAAAGGCTATTCCAACGTCTTATCCACAAAAAAAGAGGTTTTAATGGTAGAATGCCTTTAACCCCTTCAGAGGCCAAGACACTAGAGATGAGCGAGTACTATTCAAAATGGCTGTTTTGAATAGCACGCACCCATAAGAATGAATGGAAGCGGCCGGCACGCAGGCTTTGCCGGCCCCGTAACCCCCTGCGCGCCGGCTGCGTCCATTCATTCCTATGGGTGTGTGCTATTCGAAACGGGAGTTTCGAATAATACTTGCTCATCTCTACAAGACACACCAAGCACTGATCCACAAGGCAACTCATCACGTGATCCATGCTTGAGTGCTACAGCAGAAATAGCATGCCTAGTGTGAACATTCCCCTGCAGTGCATCCGATGATTCATGCGCCGAATGCTGATCAGACACTCTCTACGCCTGAACCTGAACAGGCTGAGACCGCAGAGACCGGATCATAACACAAAGGCCCTAACACCACTGCCGAAGATATTTTAAAACTAGGACAAGGTAAACGTGGCGTTGTTGCCCTGTGGCAACCAATTAGGTGCCACATTTCGATTTTCTGAGGTCAAATGAAAGTGGCACCCCTCTCACCTTTACTTCTCTGTTCGGTCTTGTCCTATATTGCAGGTATGTCCAAAAGTCCGGCCTATGTTCAAATTTACCTGGCCCACCTGCAGTGTTGCCTTTAAGGGGAAGCTCCACTGCTTTTTTAATAGGCAGTAAAGGTCCGGTAAGGCCCCTTCACTATTCTCCCCATACAGTGGCCACTTTGTTGGTCCCCCATACTGTATGCATTGATAGGGCCATCATATCGTGTGGGGTCAGTGATAGGGGGCTAATATTTGAGTGTGAAGATGGTAAAAGCATGCCATTTGTAACAACAAAAAAATTCATATAATAGTTCATTTGCATTTAACGTTAAAGTGGACCTTGCGCGTCCTCGTAGATGTATTATATACTAAAGTCAGTGCACTGTTGGCTTTCTCGCGGTATATAATACCGCACCTCTATGAGGGAGTGAAAGCAAGGTGCTCGATAATCGTTAAAAGCTGAATGGTCGGCCCTCACGTATTTTCACCTCACCAAATCTGGCCCTCCTTGGTAACATTTTGGACACAGTATAGTATTTAGTTACTTCATATATCAATAGCTACCTCAGTATGAGGTAAGGGTGACGAAAGACTCTTCACGCACGCGCAGTTTGATGAGCTGTTCCCGCTCTTCCATAACCGCAGCACCTAATTGGCTGAAGCTGGTCACATGCCCGGAACGAGCCCGCATCGTTCTTTACCAACAGGGGGCGTGGCTTTATCAATCACGTGTCACCTCGGCGCGCCCTCGCCATGCCTTATAAGGAATGTAAGTGACCTGACACGTCACTTCCTGTCACTGTCGCCACTAAGACGTTGCAGGTGCTGGCACGCGACAGAGGCCGGAGGGGCTACGGAGGAGTCATTATGAGACACCGGCTGAGAGAGCGCCCTAAGGCCGCGGCCTGCACTGCTCGGAGCAAGAGGAGGGAAAGGCGAGGCCGTACCGCGGCCTCCAAAGAGACTTCTCCACCCAGAGACTGGAGCGCGCCCTCGGACGGGGCCTTACTGTGCGAGCTAGACGAGCTCCTGCCAGTGACGCCATGGTGGAAGGAGGACGAGCGGCCCGAGGACCCGGCCCTGACCGAGCTCCTACAGCAACTAGCCGAGACTGACGACTGTATCAGCGCTCCGCACAGCCCCCTGTCAGAGCCGCGGCCTAGTTGTCTACAAGACACGCCCTTCGTTGCTGTGGCCGACTCTCACCCTGAGGCGTTACACCAGGCAGCCGCTAGAGGGCGCGGCGCCGGGAACAAGAACGCCGTGGCGGCCCGCCTCAACCGCCTGCGCAAGAAGGAATACGTCAGCGGCCTGGAGTGTCAGGTGGCCCGGCTCTCCGACGAGAACGCGCGGCTGCAGCGGGAACGGCGAGCGCTGGGAGTGCGCGTGCGCGAGCTGGAGTCGGAGGCGCGCTACCTCAGGGCCGTACTGGCCAATGACAGCGCTCTGTCGCAGCTCCTGAGCCGCCTCACCGGACTGGGCGGGGTCAAGCTGTCGACGTCACTCTTCCGCGACCCTTGTGAGAAGCCTGATGACCACGACTATGCGCTGCCAGGACTTGTCAGTACTGTGGACCAGGAAGAGGAGGAATCGGCGGGAGCAGCGCCCTCTGGTGGAGTGTGCCTACATGTGGACAAGGAGAAGGTGTCAGTGGAGTTCTGTCAGGCCTGTGCCAGGAGCGCGGCCTCATCAGCCAAAATGTAGGGTCAAGTAACCACTTGTGTGCTGGACAGATCCTGAGGACAGACACTTGGGGGGGCTGTGGGGTGGGCTACGGCCGAGGTTATCTGCTACGGACAGAGGGAGCGGCTGGACATATAAACCACATATCCCAGTATATTAGAAGGGGGCTCTCTAGGATTTGGGCTCGGTACATAGAAAGCAGTGATAACTGGTGCCCCCTAAATACTGGAGAATCCCCTTATCCTAAATCTATATAACTGTAGAGTCAAAGACTAGCTCGTATGCGATATACTGGGAAGAGTTGCCATGTGGCCCTGGCTAATGGTCCGTGGGTAGGCGTTGTATGGCTTTGTACATCAGGGACGTGCATGTGTATATCTGCTGTCACTGTACCATACTAGTAAACCTCTCTTGACAGTTTTTCTTTTAGGTGAACTGTCGGCTTGCTCCATTGCAGGAGTTAAAGAGCAGTCCCTTTACGTCTCGCAACCTGGTAAGGATCCAAGTTATTCACTAACGCAGACACCTAGTGCTATGTAAGCTGCAGATACCTGTAGGGTCCTGACGTAAAGCATGTACAGAACTGCTGCAAATGTATAGAACATGTAACACAGACAAACCATTTTATTTCTGGTTGTAGTTGAGGTTTATCCTCAGTTTTGCTGCTTTTCTTAAAGGGTCTTGGAAATCCCTTTAACAGTGCATACGTGGCAGCCACAAATATTTTCCTCATACTACTTGAGGTAGTCATGATCATCACGCTCTGTAGTCTGGGATTAAATGCTGACACCACGTAGTATGAAGGCGTACACTATGGCACCAGACACTCGAGACAGTAACTCTTTAAAGGGATTCTACCATTAAAACCTCTTTATTTTTGTGGCTAAGACGTCGGAGTAGCTTTTAGAAAGGCTATTCGTCTCTTACCTTTAGATGAGATCTCCGCCGCGCCGTTCCTTAGAAATACTGGTTTTTACCGGTATGTAAATTAGTTCTCTGGCAGCGATGGGGTCGTCCCCATTGCTGCTCGAGAACACGATCCTCTATCTTCTGCTGGATCCTCCCCTTCTCTGTCGTCTCCCTCCTGTGTCACCTCCGACGCCTGCGCAGTTGGCTCTGCCGGTGAGACACTAGTAGAGCCAAGTGCGCATGCCGGCCGGTGGCCATTTTTGGGAGGCCGCTCTTGTAGTTCAATGCAGGAGCGGCCTCCCAAAAATGGCCATAGTCTTCCTCCTGGGGGTGACGCAGGTGGGAGACGACAGAGAATGGGAGGATCCAGCCGAAGATAGTGTTCTCGAGCTGCGGTGGGGACGCCCCCATCGCTGTGAGAGAACTAATTTGCATACGGGTAAAAACCAGCATTTCTAAGGAACGGCGCGGCGGAGATCACGTCTAAAGGTAAGAGACGAATAGTCTTTCTAAAGGCTACTCTGACATCTTATCCATATAAAAAGTTTTAATGGTAGAATCCCTTTAAATAAAGACGCTTATTAAGGGCCATAGCTCTGGTGTCTCCTCCAGAACAGAACCCTAAAGCCTGACCCGTCATGGAAAAAGTTTATGTGCTGCTGTCTTGTGTGCCTTGCGGTTTAAGGTCGGCTTTAACAATTTAGGAAATTCACTTCCTACAAACACTAGTCCTCAAGGCTTTGTTCCCGTTAAGGGTGTGTTCACATGTGGTAGGGCTTCGTTGCCATTCATGCCTATGCTGCAGATACGTCATCATTGTGATGTATTGAACAGAGTCTAACAATCTACTGTGTGTGAACCTACCCCTAATTCTCCCACCTCCTCAAGTATTGGAAACTGATCACCTAGAGTGGAGAACATGGGTGGGCTACACATTGCATTTTGCTCTTATTTGAATGGGCAGCCTACATTGGGTTATCCCTTGTATGACTATTGAGAGGATCGGGTGTGCTGGGATTCCCTGTAATAGTTTTTCTAGGGCTTCACTATTGATGACTGATGGATCGTTGTTGGCAGGCAAGCTAGGTGTTGGACCGCACTGATCAGCTGACTGCAGGTCATGTTATACGTACTGACATACAGCTCAGTACCAGGTGTCGGCAACCTTTGGCTCTCCAGCTGCTGTGAAACTACAACTCCCAACATGCTCCACTCTCTTCCATGGGAGTCCCAAGAATAGCAGAGCAAGTATGCATGCTGGGAGTTGTAGTTTTACAACAGCCGGAGCACCAAAGGTTACCTACACCATACCCTAGTGGTTGTGCAGAGTTACTGCAGCTCATTACTATTCACACAAACTGGAAAAGAGCTGCAGTAATATGGCTCGGCCACTACAGTATATGGCGTGTTACTTGGCTCTGGTGCAGGAGTCCAACCCTTATCAGTCTCAGTAGTAAAGTCCCTGGAAACTCTTGTAAAGCATCGCTATAATACCATCGTGCTGATCTGCAACCTTACAATCCAATATTACATACGGGTTCAAATTTAATGGGATTGTCAGGATCTGAAGATATGACCTGTTATGCCTTATACAGCCAGAAGCGGCGCCGCTCCTATTCAAGTGCTCCGTACACTGTAGTGGTGGTGCCGGGGAGCTGTAGCCCCATTCACTTAAATAGGAGCAGGGCCGCGTCTGGCCCTATACTTAGTATACAGCAGCCGAAGCATGCTCATTCATCTGTCAGACCCTGAACCATGTAATGCTGATGATCAGGACAATCCCAGCAGAGATATAACTATTACAGGGAGTGAAAACTAGCGAGGCCTTTTTATAGGTTAGACTGTGCAACATTGATTTTTGTCTGTAAAGTGAGATTTCAAAAGGGATCAATCGTTCACTTTCTATAAGCCCAGGCCTTGTCTTGTAATATAAACCCCAGGCCCTGTCCACGGGGCAGATGAGCACCTACCACTCCCCCACCATAGCCTTACTAGAAGAGGTTAATCCTATTTGCTGAGACCTTTTGAAATCTCGCTTCTTTCCATTGAGCTTGTGTATTTAGCATCCTTATTTTTCTTTATGCTAAAGTGGATTCAGCTGTATGGGGCGGAAGATTCGGGACCTGTCGCTGACCACACATGTCCTGCTTTGTATTAAAAGGTAGTATGGTATGGTCCAGGAGGAGACCAGAGGTAACCACAGGGCTTTTCTATTATTCTTTATGCTACTTTTGTTATGTTAAATTTTGTAAACAATGTGTGAAGTGACAAATGATGGCTGCTCCCAGGGACTGGGATATAAAAGCAGATTTTTGCCTGGTTGCGTTAGAACATTATAGTGAATGACTAGTCGCAACGGCTGGATACAAAGTCACAAGTCTCTGATCAAGCTGTAGTGTCAATGTAAAATAAGGGTTTGTGTCTATATAGGCCATATATCTCTTTAAATACCATCACAGCTGTAACTATTTCAGGCCCTGCCTGTATAATACCCATCATCCTAATAATCAAAAGCTGCTCACATTGACCTGTGGCTGTATTGCCACTAGAAACTATAGCTCATTAAAGGGGTTGTCCAGGATCTGAAGGTAACCGATAGCGTGTGGGGTCCCGTTCTGATCAGCTGTTTCAGGTGCCACCGATACACAGAGCAGGGTGATTTCTGGCTGTGTACATAGTTATATGGGGTTTGGTGGCCGATGCAGTGTCCAGGTGTTAGATCCTGACTAATCTACTCCGTGGTTAGGTCTCCAATATCGATTGTTCAGATCCCAGGACGTTACCTTTAAACGACTAACCTCCTCTGTAGTTTTTCCTCTTTTACTTACTACAGACTGGCATGACACTTTGGGGTAGCTCTAGCAGCCTCATGTAGGTAATGTCCAGGTTGGTTGTCCCATATCAGTCCCAGTGTATTTGTAAGGAGAGTTAGGTTAGGTCCGGTTCACATCTGCGTTCATGTTTCATTTCAGAGTCCACTTGGGAAGCCTAATCCACATTTAAAAAAGGGGGTTACCTATGAAACCCGTGGACCTATAGGCTATAATGGGGTCCGTATGGTTTCCATTGGGTTTCTGCACATTAAATGTGGAGGAAAGTCCTGCGTGTAGGACTTTTTTATTCGCATGAAATATGTGGAGAGAAGAACGGAATGGTCTGAACTAGAGATGAGCGAGTACTATTCGAAACTGCTGCTCCCATAGTAATGAATGGACGCAGCTGGTGTGCAGGGGGTTAAGCGGCCGGACGCTGGCACAGGCTGCGTCCCTTCATTTCTATGGGAGCGGCAGTTTCGAATAGTACTCGCTCATCTCTAGTCCGAATGCAGATGTGACCCGGGGCCTTAGACTGACGTGACCGTTTAAATTGGTCCATGTGCTTGCTGGCTTTACCAGCCTGACCTGCAGTCTGGGAGCCAGACCCCTAGCCTCATGGATCACTATAATGATCAGGCTGCTACACCAGGCAAACAGATGGGAATCTAGACTGAGGCCTCGTTCACATCAGCGTTTGGATTCTGTATTGGAGGGGGGGTTCTACATGGGGATACCCCGAACAGAATACAAACGCTGATGTGAACAAGGGGGTAAGCCGTACACCATAGGACATGTCGTGCAGTCTCCTGAAAAAGTGTAACACTGTATAGACAAACTAAAGACTACAATGGACATGTGGGCTCAGTACAATAATACATATACAAATACAATACATATACAATAATACCTCTTGGTGGTTGGACCTGGGGTTTGGGGGGAACTTGCATGGATAGAGCAGAGCTTGTGCTTATGTTATGGCCAGAGCTTGACCGTTTGGATCTGTGTACTACATTGTGCAGTCAGATTGTAGCCTCGCTCTGCCCACATTGTGGTCACATCAGACTCTCTGGGTATTTGTGTTGTGGCTGTGACTTCCGGCTAAAATGGTGACTACATTCACTCTCATTGCGGTGGTGTTAGAGAGACTACAGCTAAAGTTACCTTGTAGCCCTAAGGTGGCCATAATGTGGCGGTCTGAGGACACAAAGGGCCAACCTGGGGTCACCATAGATTGCAAAACCGGGCAATCTGCTTCTATATCTAGTCCTACACATCAGGCGGAGCAGAGGACGATGTGTTTATGTATAATGTCATGTTCCTCTTTAGTTTTTTTTACCCCTTTGCTGTCAGGCGGATGTTCATGTGTATATACATACCTGGATCTGACGCTTTGCTCCTTTATTTTGGATACTTGAATCCTGTACAATTTTTGGGAACATTGCAGCTTTGGAAGAAATGTAGACTCATGTAATTGTTCAGTTGTCGCTGTATATAATGTATCATGGATGACATGACATGTTCTGGTTAGTCTAAAGAGGAAGATGTAATAAACCGGTTGCTGCAAATTGTGTGGTATGTTTATTATAAGGGGGGGGGGGGAGAAATGATCTGGAATATGGAATTTGTGATACATTAATATTTCCTCTTTGTTTCAAACAGCTTCCCCCTCATCGTCCACACCTATTACATGGAGGTGGTGTCATGTCCGCAGCAGATGTACATTTCGCTATTGCACTTGACCAGGGGTGATTCCCCCCCCCCCCCCCCCCAACAAGTCCCAGGTTTAAAGTGCTATGGTTTGGTATAATAAGCTCCATCACATGCATGACTTGTGGGTGCAATTGGCTTTGTATAGAGAAGTATTCCAACCGTAACCTTTATGGCATAGACATAGGATGTCATGTTTGTGGACTGTGGGTCTATGGAAATGGCTGATAACAGTGGCTATGCCATAAATGTATATTCCTAGAATACACCTATACAGTTTGCACTTAATGAACAGAATTAGTAAATGTCTAAGATGGCTTAGAAATCAGATTAGGAATAATACGACTCTTCACAACCTGTACGGTACAGTCTATAACAGGGGTAGGGAACCTTTGGCTCTCCAGCTGCTGTGAAACTACAACTCCCAGCATGCTCCATTCACTTCCATGGGAGTTCCCAGAACAGCAGAGCCAGTATGCATGCTGGGAGTTGTAGTTTTGCAACAGCTGGAGAGCCGTACGTTCCCTACCCCTGGTCTATAACAACAATCCTGCAGTTGTAAGCAGAGTCGGGTTCGTTCTTCACAGCTGATGTTACAAGAGGCTCTGCCCATTTACATAGAAGTTAACATCATGGCGGTGAGGGATCAACCTGGACTCCGCTTGTTCGGCTATGATCACAGGACTGCGAAGGGTAAGTTCACCCGGGGTATTGTGGCCAGGATTTTGAGGCCGTTTCCATGTCAAAATCATGACCAAAAAGACTGCGCCCATTGAAATCTATGGGAGCTTGTCAGTTCTTTTTTTCCGGGAACTGTTTATTCCGGTTCCCAGAAAAGAGACCTGCTCATTCTTTTAGGTGGATTCGCCTCATGACATCCGCCTGAAAAACGCTCCCAACTAGGCCCATTAATTTGGGCCTAATCCGGAGCACAGTGCGCAACTGGATGTCGGTGCAGTGGCATCTAGTTGCAGCTACCTGTGTTTTGAAATGCTTCTGCCTCAAGTTCCAGTCCTAAAAACCCTGTGTGAAAATACCCTTAAAATGTGTAAATCTGGAAATAAAGCAGACTGGGCCATATAGGTGCTGCAGTGTCGTGAGGATGATTCCTGAATGCTATAACATGCCATCTAGCTTGTAATAAATCTGGTCATACATATGAGGTAGACAGAAATGGCTGATTTTGGGTATGAAAATACTTAGTCTGCCTAAACATCATCTGTATTGGATCTTTGCAGTCTGTCAGAAATGGGTTTCCCCCACCTTAGGATAGGAGATGTATAGTTATACCAAAGAGTCAGAGCACCCTCACCAATCTCCTAGTTGAAGGGGCTGTGGCTGCTTTGTCTACCTTGTTCTGTACTGCATGATGCTATAAATTCACATGTACAGGACAGAGCTGGAATATGCGACACCGATCTTAGAAGTGCAGTGTAAAGTGGCTGCGGCACTTGGGCTTGGTTAGAAAGCGGTGAGCTTTGTCTCAGCCTCTATCACATGCCCTGTAGAAATTGTAACTAAGTTGTACTGACCGATTACTTGTCTTCCCTGATAGAACTTGGTCACATTGGCAAAAAAAAAAAAAAACAAGACGTGAAGAAATTAGATAGCAGGTATCCATCTCCTGTAGGGGGTGACTAAGGGCCCGTGCACACGATGTAACGCAGCGTTGATTCTGACAAGTAAACTCGCGTCCGAATCAGCGCTTCAAAACAGAATCCCATTGACTTCAATGGGTTCAGTCTTACCCGCGCTACACATTGAAATCAATGGGAGGCTTTTTAACCCATTGGTTTCAATGTGTTGCGCGCATGTGGACTTTGATGGCCTCAATAAGAAGGGGTTCATATGCACGTAGGAGATTCCACTGCAGGTTCTGTTTAAAATCGGTGGAGAGAAAGGTCCTGCATGGAGGATCCCATTATTGCCAATTGGGATCATGGACTTTTTTTTTCTTTTTTTTGCGGACAGGCTCCCCATCTTTCAGGTCCCCATGTGCACCTAAATGATAAAGAGCCAAACGATAATGTGAACCTGGTGTAAGCTCTCCTGGGTGGGAGACACAGACCCATTTTGGCTAATGGATATTCCTAGCGGGAATCCTTGCCCTGCCTGGAGGTAGTGAAGGAGTATTGCTGACCACACACATGTATTTATATTAAAGGGATTCTACCACTAAATAACTTTTTTTTTTTTTCTATTTACCATGTCGGAATAGCCTTAAGAAAGGCTATTCGTCTCTTGCTCAGTCGCCTCTGGCCCGCTGTTCTGTAAAAATACAGTGTTTTTTTACCGGTATGCAAATGAGTAATTTCGCACCAATTGCGGCCAGAGAACTCTCTCCAGCGACGCCTCCATCTTCAGCTTCATCTTCCCCTTCTCTCATCGTCTTCCGTCTGGGTCAACTCCGGCGCAGTTGGCTCTACCAGTGAGACGCCAGTAGAGCTCTGGCCGGTGGCCATTTTTGGGAGGCTGTTCATGCTCTTGTAGTTCAATACAGGAGTGGCATCCCAAAAATGGCCGCCGGCTGGCATGTGCACTCGACTCTGCTTGTGTCTCATTAGCAGAGCCAACTGCACAGGCGTCACAGTTTGACCCAGATGGAAGACAGAAGAGGCGGTTGCATCTGAAGATGGAGGTGTCGCTGGAGACAGTTCTCTGGCAGCAATGGGGATGCCCCATTGCTGTTTGAGCGCTGGGGCCCGCCCCCATTGCTGCGAAAGAACTCATTTGCAAACCGGTATTTCTACGGAATGGCGGGCTGGAAGCGACTGAGCAAGGTAGGAGACGAATAGTCTTTCTTTAGGCTATTCCGATGTGGCAAATAGAAAAAATGTTGGTTTAGTGGTAGAATCCCTTTAAAGACTGGTTGGTGGGATCTCCATCTGTTAGAATGACACTTACACGTATTTAGCACCCGCAGACATTTACAATATATATATATATTTATATTTTTTTTTAGACAATAGGATGTATCTTTTATCAAGGATATTCCCTTGCTAAAAAGTTCCTGTGTCTTAAGGGTCCATTCCCACGGAGGAAAATGGTGAGGAATTTTGGAATTTCAGTGCTGAAAAGAAAGCCTCCCTTTGACATCAATGCGTTCCTTTTCTAGCAAAGGAACCCACTGAAGTTGAGGGGAGTCCCCCCCCCCCCCCCCAAGAATCTGAATGATTTTGCTTGACTAAATTCTGCACCAGCCACAACTTTTCTGCCTCTCATTTATGTCTTTGGATGTGGATGTTGTCATAGTAGTGAATGGAGTGCCAATATGCATGCACTGGTGATCCATTCACAAGGAGATCCTAGGGGGAATTTCAGACCCCTGTCCTGTTCACTGGGGACCCTGTAATTGGATGCTTTAACCCTATGTGTAGGACAGTGAATTAGTGTCCCTAATAGGACATTCACTTTTTATCTTCTTTCTCTGGCAAGAAAAAAAAAAAAAAAAAAAAACTGTCAAAATTTTTTTGGAAAAAAAAAAGTATACAATGATAGAGCTTTTATATTTTACTATTGAATAACACGCAAGACCTGGCTGCAATAGTAGCAATAAAATAAAACAAAAACACGTGTTTAAAAACAACCTATCAGTTGCAAAAAGTCCAAGTCTGCAGGCTGCTTGGTTTCAAGACGCATAGATCTCAGAGTAAGGCCTTGCACATAACCATAGTGATTTTTACAGTAAAAATTCTCATCTGCATGTCATCTACAAAAATTTTTTGTATGATCCTCTACATTTGCGTGTGCCACAAATGCAGGCAAATATAGTACACAATATATGATGGACACTTGGCCACCAAAAAACTACGGCTGAGTGTAGGGCCTGTACTTTCATCTGCAATTGTGGATAAAAACTACAACTTTGTACAGGAAGTCTAAGGGTAAGTTCACACTGGGGGTTTTTTTTGGGACTGAAACCTGAGGTGGATGCCACCTCAGGTTCTGGACCAAAATGTGGGTAGCTGTGACTGGATGCCGGTGCAGTGCACTCCGCTGTGATTAGGCCCAAATGAATGGGCCTAGTCGGGAAGGAGTGTGTTCAGGCGCATGTCGTGAGGCGGAACAAATGGCTCCCAGAAAAAAAGAACTGACTGTCTCCCATTGATTTGGTCAGGATTTTGAGGCAGATACGGCCTCCAAATCCTGACCAAAAAACCCTGTCTACCCTTACTGCCTTGCTATTCTGACTTTGTTCATACAGAGAACATTTGGGTCAAGCCGGTTTTCTGATACAAAAATGCTGCATTTTTTGTGCATGGCTGTTTGTGCCCCCCCCCAAATGGCCACTTTCTCTATTTTCTGACTTGTTTGCCATGGTTTAAGAACAAATTAAGACACACACACACTGTGTGCAGCAAAGAAGCAGACAGGAGGTCAGCGCTCTGGAGGAGAGCACATAACTTCCGTATAAAGCTTTCAGTAAGTATATCTGTCTTTTATAGGTTCATACCCTTTACATTCCACACCCGCTTTTGGCATCAGAAACTCCATTAACCAGACCTGACCCTGTTTCCTTGCCCTCACCCTGGCATGGCCTACAACCGTACGTCAGAAATGCAAATAAAATGTAAAAGTATAATATGAAAAATGTATCTATATTTATAATGATAAGATAGTAAACATGAAAGCCTTGGATTATTCCTTCGGCCCCTCTTGCTGGCGCGGTGGGGCCATCATCAGCATCTTCTCATACACCGTGTAATATCGAGCGCTGACCGCCATGCAGAAAACGGTTTGGAAAAGGAAGAAATACTTCATCCTCATCAGTACCGGCTTGTAGATGTCCAAGCAGAAACGGAAGACCTGAGGTGGCAATGGCCGCTTATCGTACCTGTGAATTTAACGCATGTGGTTAGGGAAAGAGTAGGGAGACATAGATTGTGCAAGATAAAGTCAGATGGTATATAGGTCATCAGTATGTGATCTGTCAGGGGTCCGACACCCAGACCCGGCATAGATTAGCCTTCCGGTATCAGAAGTGTGACACCGCTCTGTACAGTGGCGGTTCTGGTGAACTGCAGCGTCTCTTCTAATACTTGCCTAGGAGAGATGCTGCAGCCGTCCACTAGCAACTTGTGACACCTGGAGACCGATCTATGCAGTGTCTGGGTGTCAGACCCCTACAGATCACATGCTGATGACCTTGTAAGAAAACTCAATATGGGGCCAGAAAATCCCTTTAAGCAAGCTGGATGATCCAGCAGAACGGTACAGACCGTACTACAAGTTTAACCCCTTAGTATTCCACTCCATACTATTATATTGAACTGATCATACAGTTAAAGGGGTTGTCTGGGAAGTTTAGCTGAATGTATCTGATGCAGTAAACTTCCATCCCCCTCCCCTGATTTTGCTCATGATTACTAGTGCTGAGGGCTGGCTGAGTATGACCAGGCCGGAACCCCCTGCTCCATCCTCAAAGGTCCGTTGGATCAGGTAAAGTAATATAAACTCTCTGGACAATCCCTTTAAGGCCTCATGTAGTGGGCGGCAGCAAAAAAGCTGCAGAAGAAACTGCCGTGGCAATGGCTTGCGTTTTTTTCTGCAGTGCTTTTCATAGTAAGTCCACAAGGGTTTCGAATCCCCCCCCCCTTTCCCTAGAATACATATAAAAGTAAAAAATTACTGTGAACCACACACACATTAGGTATCCCAGTGTCCAAAAACACCCGCTCTACAAACTTATAAAAAATATGTAAGTTTATTTCCAGTAATTTAGCAAATGGAGCAGAAGGCTTTCCAATCCCAGAGATACGATACACTCAACCTTAGTAATGCAATGGGACGCCTTAGATAGATTGGACCAGGCTTTTATTACTGTAGGATAACGCGTTTCGGGGTAAAATGTATCCGGCAGGGATACACCCCTTCATCAGATCTTGTAATAGCAGCGTTTGCAGAGTTGGTCTGTAAGCCTGAAGACTGCTGGTATTACAAGATCTGATGAAGGGGTGTATACCTGATGGATATATTTTACCCTGAAACGCGTTATCCTACGGTGATAAAAGCCTGGTCCATCATACTGAAACATAGAACACAGGTGCAGTTTTTCTCCAATTCCACCCCATTCTGAATTTTTTTCCATCTTCCGAGTACAGAATAATAAAAGGTGCCACTATGAAGAACAATTCATCCCGCAAATGTTAAGCCCTCCTATGGTACTGTGAACGGAAAAATCCAAAAGTAATACCTTTGGAAGGAGAGGTGTCAGAAACGAAAATCGAGAACTGCCTCTGGCAGGAAGGGGTTAAAGGGATCCTATCATACAAAGACATTCTTTGCCTAGTAACACGTCGGAATAGCCTTAGGAAAGTCTATTCTTCTCCTACCTTTCGTTGTCTTCCCTGCTCCACCGTTCCTTAGGAATCCCGATTCTTGTTGGTATGCAAATTAGTTCTCTCGGAGCACTGGGGGCGGTCCCCAGTGCTGAAACAGCACTGAGGGCGTCCCCAATGCTGCCAGAGAACTCTCCAGTGACACCTCCATCTTCTTCTGGAACTTCCTCTAAATCCTCTTCTTCTGGCACAGGTTTGAGACTTCTAGGCCTTGGGCAGAGCAGACTGCGCATGCCCTCAGGCCACGAGAAAATGGCCGCTTACACAACATTGTCATCGTCCATTTTCTCGTGGCCTGTGGGCATGCGCAGTCTGCTCTGCCCGAGGCCTAGAAGTCTCAAACCTGCACCGGAAGAAGAGGACGTTCCTGACGAAGATGGAGGCGGTGCTGGAGAGAGTTCTCTGGCAGCATTGGAGACACCCCCAGTGCTACAAGAGAACTAATTTGCATACCGACAAGAACCGGGATTCCTACGGAATGGCGGAGCAGAGAAGACAACGAAAGGTAGGAGAAGAATAGACTTTCTTAAAGCTATTCCTACGTGTTACTAAGAAAAAAATGTCTTTTTCTGATAGGATCCCTTTAAGTATTAAGTTACAGAGAACGTGAATACTAGGCTTTGCTCATGGACGTACTTACTTGAGAAAATACAGCGTACTCATTAACGCAGCTAAGGACGCAGAGCCCAGACCCCCCACGATGGCGCCAATGCAGGTACCGCGCAGTGTGTTACATAGGGAACACTTCATCTTACCTGTAGGGGATAGAAGAGTAGCCATTACTATACATACAGCACTATATCAGGAGCACCCAATAAATAGCTCCCCGAAAACATACCAAAACACCGTTTGTATAATGGTTGGTCCAGAAAAGGCTCCACTAATGAAAAAGAGACATAACTGCAATACCAATCACTGCCAGTCAACATGAGTGGCGCTGTTTCCGTCTAATCTTTTAATCCATGATAATAAGCAACCTGCCAACCACACATCCCCAATACAGAGCTACTGTATAGCCGCCATTATACATGTGTCTGAAGATTTACCAGCCATGATGGCACCAGGTATAGCAACCTGATAGAGCAGCGTGGTCTGGAACATGGGGAGGCTGGTGACGACGAGGGAGGAGATCAGGAAGCCCCGTCTGACCTTCATCACTTGTCTGAACGCCCTGTTATATAACAGTCCGGAAGTGGCGGCGCTTACACCGATCATTGCGCTCCCATACTGGAAATATTTCCTACATGGCAGGACAGAAAGGGGGAAATATCAATATGACATGCAGAGGGCGCTATAATAGGCAATCTGTACACTGCCTATCAATCAGTTCAGGAAATATTACTGATACCCCCTATAGTAGTACGTCCTATTATTCTGTACTATTTCAGGTCAGTTATGACACCCCCTACTGTATAGTGGTACGTCCTGTTATACTGTATTATTTTGGGTCAGTTATGAAACCCTATAGTGGTACGTCCTATTATTCTGTATTATTTGAGGTCAGTTATGACACCCCCTATAGTGGTACGTCCATTTATTCTGTATTATTTCGGGTCAGTTATGACACGCCCTATAGTGGTACGTCCCATTATTCTGTATTATTTGAGGTCAGTTATGACACCCCCTATAGTGGTACGTCCTATTATCCTCCAATATTTCAGGTCACTTAAGACACCCCCTATAGTGGTACATTCTATTATTCTGTATTATTTCAGGTTAGTTATGAATCCCCCCTATAGTGGTACGTCCCATTATTTTGGATCAGTTATGACACCCCCTATAGTGGTACGTCCTATTATTCTGTATTATTTCAGGTTACTTATGACACCCCCTATAGTGGTACGTCCTATTATACCGGATTATTTGAGGTCACATATGACACCCCCTATAGGGGTACGCATCCTAAAGATAGGTCACCCTTTTACAAGCCTTCCACTGTAGGTATACATCAGGAGAGCTCCCAATATACATGTATGTTAGACTGTACAGTATCCCACGGTTTAGGTATACCTCTCTATAGTAACACTTAGCGTCTGCGGAAGTTTCTCCTGACCTCGCAGATACCCCCGGGCCGCTCACACTCCTGATATTGACCTGCCGGATGCTCTACATGACCAGCCTGGTGATTCATTGGCGCAGACGTCTGCTCCAATGTCTTCCTCTACTTTTTACTGAACACTTTTGAAGGTATGGCATCGCCTGTTACACTATTACATATGGGGTTTGTTGCATTAGATAGGGCACAACTATTGTTTGTGGGGTGGACAAGATTGCCGTTTCCTTTTCTCCACCAACCCCACCAGAGATACACTAAAGACACTTATTGTCTCTCTGATTCATTCTCGCCTTGACTACTGTAACTCCTTACTAATCGGTCTTCCCCTCACTAAACTCTCCCCTCTACAATCTATTCTGAATGCAGCGGCCAGGCTCATCTATCAGGCTAGACGCTACAGCGATGCCTCTGGTCTGTGCCAGTCACTACATTGGCTGCCTATTCATTATAGAATAAAATATAAAGTTATCCCCCTCCTCCACAAGGCTCTCCATAATGCCGCACCTCCCTACATTTCCTCCCTCATCTCTGTCTACCGCCCAACCCGTGTTCTCCGCTCACTCAATGACCTAACACTTACATCCTCTATTATCAGAACCTCCCACGCTCGTATACAAGACTTCTCCCGAGCTGCACCACTTCTCTGGAATGTTCTACCCCGGACAATCAGATTAACTCCCAATTTCTACAGTTTCAAACGCAAACTAAAGACACATCTTATCAGACAGGCCGATCACATGTCATAATGCAAACCCTTCTTGATGCCTTTTCAGCCTAACATATTTGTCCATGCTCTATCCACATGTTAAAGGACACGACTAGTGACGGCCCATAAAGCTTTGTTTGTGTAATGGCTGCAACCTTTATTACAAAATTGTCTGAACACTGTATAAGCAATGCCGCCCCTGCTACCTCTTGTGTCACCCCCTCTACCTCATAGATAGTAAGCTCTTGTGAGCAGGGCCCTCAGTCCCATTGTGTGAAATGACGTTCTTTGTTTTGTATCTGTCTGTATCTGAACCCTACAAATTGTACAGCGCTGCGGAATATGTTGGCGCTATATAAATAAAATTTATTATTATTAACCCCCTATGTACCCCATATTATATAGGGCCTGATACTCACTGATCAATTGCAGGAAGTTGTGCGAATCTCTCTTGTAGGATCTTTGCAAACTCACTTTCTTGATGCTTTACCAGTCCCATCATGGCTGAGGTGTGATCTGCCGACTGTCACGTGCTGTAAACCTGTAATATACGTCACAGATCAATGCATCAAGCCAACGCTGCAGAGGCAGGAGGATGTTACTGGCAGCCATTCTTGCCACCGTATTTCACAATATGCAAATGAACATGGGAAGAATATGCAAATCTGACTTCCATGATGTAATTAGGAAGTCAGTGCCTCAGTCATGCAGACCAATAGAGGGCGCTCACTGAGGATGTGCAAGTCTATCTCACCTCCGCCAGGTCAGTCCTTGACGAGATGCAATAACATCGAAACAGCTGTCCTTGGCTGAGGGACTACCTGGTAAAATCCCAACAAAATTGCAAACAAAGGCATGATGTTAAAGGGAGTGCCCTCTATTGGATTGCTTGACTGAGACTCTGTCTTCCTAATTACATCATGGAAGACAGACTTGCACATCCTCAGTGAGCGCCCTCTATTGGTGTGCATGACTGAGGCACTGACTTCCTAATTACATCATGGAAGTCAGATTTGCATATTCTTCCCATGTTCCTTTGCACAGTGGAGCGCTCATGGTTTAATAAGACTCCACACACCTAAATGGTGGTCCTCTGCTTATGTAGTGACGATATCCCCCCCAACCCAATATGCAAATGAACAGGCTGGAGCACCGAGGACCTGCTCCATTGCTCCAAACTACTATGCCCTACACTGGCACAAACTTGAGAACACGGAACATGGTGAGATTTCAGTATAGCTCTCTGGTTCTGTCACTCCTGAAGAAAGGAGGGCGTATCAGAGCAGTGTGGCGCACTGGGGGCGGCTCTATTGTTCCACACTGCTCTGATACGCCCTCATTTCCCTCCTCCCTTCCCTGAGTGACAGGACCAGAGAGCTATACTGAAATCTGTGTCCTGTGTTGAGTTTATAAAGATCAAACCCCAAAACAAAGACACCCCTAAATTAATTCTAACCCAAATATAAATTCAGACCCCAGACTCCTAAATAAATACAGACTCATATACCATCTAAATAAATGCAGACCCCGAAAATAATTCTAAATCAAACTCCAAAATACAGACCCCAAAATGAATTCTGACCACAGACCAAATACCAAAATCAAGATTGCCCCCCAGATCTGCTAAATTAACTCTAACCCCAGATCAAACACCTAAATCCTGACCCCCTCTGATCAGATCCCACAATTAATTCCAACCCCAGACCTGACACCTAAATTAGGCAAAGACATGAAAAGGCTTGTGAGTGATGACATCATCACTGGTCCTGTGGGGACTGGCACAAATGTAAGGCCGATTCTCTATGAGACTACATATTGCTATCCCTGCAGTCCCATAGAAGTGAATTCAGTGCTGGACATATGTGCACCACTGCTCCATTCACTTGAAGTATTCAAAGGAACCTGTGGATCCCCCTTCTCCTGATTGCCAGGGGTCTCAGTGGTCCCTTGTCCTGTAGATAGGCAATACGTTTCTATAGTGGGACAACCCCTTTAGGGACCTCTGGAGATGGGGTGGACATAGGGTCCAGACTGGTCAGCCAGGGACATAGCACCCCTTAATTTTCAGGATGAGCAGGGGTGAAAGGCCATATCCCATTTATAAAGATTTACATCTATTTCTCTGTGTGTGCGCACATGTATACATACCTCCCAAATGCCCTGGATTCAGAGGGACAGTCCCATATCCAGGTCCTGTCCCACTGTCCTGGGAAGTGTCCTGTCCTCACTCCAACTCATCCGCGCCCGGAGGCAGAGGATTTTTTTTTTTTATCGAAGGTCTCCGTCTGTGCCAATCAAAACACCAAGTGCACGAAAAAAGTGTGGGTGCCACACTAAAAAAAACGTGCCCAGGATGCTCGCCAAAAAACGCACCCTTCCCCTGAAGGGGAGAGAGGTTCCTGACTCAAACTCTTCCCCACAAGGACCAAAAGGTAACCGAGTGGGGTCGAGTATCCGAAAGGGCCATCTGCCGGAGCAGGATGGCCCTACCAACATCCGTTTTCCCCCCGGGCTGCCACCACCAGGGGTACTCAGGATTACCAGTCGCCAAGTTTCTCTCCGGGCTGCCACCACCAGAGATACTCCTTGGCTCAGGCAAAGAGGTCTGCGCCTGCCCTGGTTCCCCAGGACAGGTCAACTGACAGAGGGGAGAGACCCATTACAGGCCTCATCCCCAGACACCGTCAGGAAGCGTCCCAAAAGGGTACAGCATCCCTTCGTCGACACACAAAAAAGGTGACAGAGTGAGAGACAAAACGTGAGAAAAACACTAAACAAGTGGTAAAGTGCCCATCAGAGCCCGGTTTACCGCCGGATCTATAAAAATTACTCCAATGCTGCTAAACCAGGCATTAAGGAGTGGGGTGCTCAAATGGTGTAATCTAGTGCCACGCAATAGTGCCTAAATCAGTGGGTTTCCCACGCCCAGTGACTTAAGGCACCCTGGGGGCCACTCAACCCCCAGGGCATGACACCAGAGACCTTCGAGCGCTTCACCGACCTTCAGCTAAGATCCCCAAGGGAGCGTCCTGTCCCCCTTGGTGGTCGTGTCGACAGCGTCTGTGGCGTTCTGCCAGCCCCCTGCAGTGGGTCCATCTCCTCCACTGGCGGAGCCGGCGTACTAACCACGTCCCCCATCGACAACGCCTCAAGTGGTTCTCCGTTCAGATCTCCATAGTTTTCGGCATACTCCTGCTGTGACCGGCCTAGCGGACCGCAATCTCCAGCAGTTTCGCCTACTAGCTACTTCTGATAAGAACAGATACTACACTTGATCTTAGCCAAAAGGCCGAGAAGCAGAGGATTATGCAAGTTATAATATTAATGAACTATCCTTGGGATACGTCATTAAAGGGATTCTACCATTAAAAACTGTTTTTTTTTTCTCGTTGACATGACGGAATAGCCTTAAAGGGATCCTATCACTCAGACACAATTTTTTCTAGGTACCACATCGGAATAGCCTTAAGAAAGGCTATTTGTCTCCTACATTTCATCGTCTTCTCCGCGTCACCATTCGCCTACAATCCCGTTTTTTCTCGGTATGCAAATTAGCTCTCTGGCAGCACTGGGGGCGGGCCCCAGCATTCAGACAGCACTGGGGGCTTCCCCAATGCTGCAAGAGAACTCTCTCCAGCGCCGCCTCTATCTTGGTTAGCAGCTTCCTCTTCATCCTCTTCTTCCAGCGGCGGCTTTGTAACTTCTAAGCCTCGGGCCTTGGACAGGGCAGGCTGCGCCTGCTCACAGGCCACAAGAAAAAGGCCGCTTAAAATACTGAGCAAGTGGCCATTTTCTTGTGGCCTGTGGGCATGCGCAGTCTGCTCTGCCCAAAGCCCGAGGCCTAGAAGTCAGAAGCCACCTCTGGAAGAAGAGGCTGAAGAGGACACTGCTGACGAAGATGGAGGTGGTGCTGGAGAGAGTTCTCTCACAGCATTGGTGATGCCCCCCAGTGCTATTTGAGCGCTGGGGCCCGCCCCCAGTGCTGTGAGAGAGCTAATTTGCATACTGAGAAAAACTGAGATTGTAGGCAAACGGCGATGTGAAGAAGACGATGAACGGTAGGAGACGAATAGCTTTTCTTAAGGCTATTCCGACGTGGTACCTAGAAAAAAATTGTGTCTGAGTGATAGGATCCCTTTAAGAAAGGCTATTCTTCTCCTACCTTTAGATGTCTTCTAAATGCAAATGAGTTCTCTCGCAGCGCTGGGAGCGCGCCCCGGCGCTCAAACAGCACTATGGGCATCCCCAATGCTGCAAGAGAACTCTCCAGCGCCGTCTCCATCTTCTTCAGGAACGAGGTCTTCACACGTCTTCTTCCTGGGGTCGGCTTCAAACTTCTATGCCTCGGGCAAAGCCAACTGTGCATGCCTGCCGGCCACAAGAAAATGTCTGCTTACAATACTGTGTAAGTGGCCATTTTCTTGTGGCCGGCCCCCAGTGCTGCGTGAGAACTCTTTTGCATACCGGCGAAAAACGGGATTTTAACTGAACGGCGGCGCGGAGAAGACGTCTAAAGGTAGGAGAAGAATAGTCTTTCTTAGGGCTATTCAGTCGTGTCAATGAGAAAAAAAAGGTTTTTAATGGTAGAATCCCTTTAATATAAGATTGTTGGGGCACTGGTCAGCTGTTCTCTGGCTAGTGTAAGGAGACTGAAGAAAACGGCTCTGTACACTGTGCAGTGATTGGGCCTGTAACACTCACTACACTTGCCATCTACTTCTGCCTTTGTACACTGTGCGGAATGGCGTTTTGTGCGATTTCCAGTATCTACAGTTAGGTTTGGAATATTTGTTTGGGTTTCTATTATACGGTGGGGACAGCTGAAGAGGGACTGTATACTGTGTGACACTATAGGGGCATTACACTGTGTACAATACAGACACACCAGGAAGGGGATGTTATACTGCGGGGACATACATAGGAGGGGGACTGTATACTGCAGGGACATACATAGGAGGGGGACTGTATACTGCAGGGACACACATAGGAGGGGACTGTATACTGCAGGGACACACATAGGAGGGGGACTGTATACTGCAGGGACATACATAGGAGGGGGACTGTATACTGCAGGGACACACATAGGAGGGGGACTGTATACTGCAGGGACACACATAGGAGGGGACTGTATACTGCAGGGACACACATAGGAGGGGGACTGTATACTGCAGGGACATACATAGGAGGTGGACTGTATACTGCAGGGACACACATAGGAGGGGGACTGTATACTGCAGGGACATACATAGGAGGTGGACTGTATACTGCAGGGACACACATAGGAGGGGGACTGTATACTGCAGGGACATACTGTGTGCCAACATAGGGGCACTATACTGAGATATGGATGGGACCAAAGCAGAAGTAGATGCAATGGTAGGTATATATATATATATATATATATATATATATATATATATTTATATATATATATATATATATATATATATATATATATATATATATATGTAAGACACAGTCACGTTACATGACGTTCATTGAGCAATCACTATAGAATATTTGCTATCTCCTATACTACTTATACAGTACGTCACTGCCGTAAAGCAGGCCACCCCCCACAGCCTCACCTGCACAGCGATCCTCCGCTCTTCACCTTCACCCCCGTGCCTCCCTGGGCGCAGCCATCTTGCCCGTCACGTGAGCGAGCGAGCGGCGTCACGTGAGCGCGCAGACGCCCCGGACCAGGCTCGGCTGCAGCCCGTGCACTGGTGTGAGTGCACCTGGCATGACCTGTGCTGTGTGTGATGACAGGAGAGAGGTCAGCAGCGCCCCCTGCAGCCATGTGTGATCCTGCCCTCTGGCCTGGCAGCTGGGATGGCCTCCCCTGCTTCCTAAAAATCCTGTCTCTGCCTGGCTGCCCAAGACCCCTGTAACTGCCCCCCTCCAGCAGCTGGCACACATACAGCCAGTGGGAGGATGAGCTGGTGACTGGCACCTGTGGGACAGACACATCTACTTCATAGCAATACAGCCCTGGTGCATTGGTGCTGCACACTACCCTGGGCACCCCCTCTGCGCCCCTCTCCGCGCCCCCCGCTCGCTCTAGGCTTGCACTATTTTTAACAAAGGAAACAAAAAAGTTTCGGAGCCTCCCCGATGGCGTTGTCTATTTTATTTCACTATGTATTATTTTAATCACCACGACCGGAGCGCCCGTCCGCTGATGGAGACGTCACCTCAGATTACAATTTCTTACAATTTTTATTAATTTTATTGACTTCCAAAAATTTCCATTTCTTATTACTCCTGGCTGGGACTGTCATTTTTTAAAATTATTTTATTTTTACATTTTTTTTGTGCCGAAAAGAAGGAAAATAAAAAAACTAATTGACATCTATTTTACAATTTTGCAATAATTTTCAGCCGGACGTCTTCTCCTTGTAGGGATTTACAGAATTTTTTTGTTTTTATATCCTCACTAGACCAGCCAGGGAGAATGCCAGTGAAGAAGAAAGGTGGGCACTAACTTTCTCCTAATAACAGATATAGATTTTTTATTTTATTTTTTTGCCTTTTTTTTTCATTTTTATTTGCTTTATTTATTAAGTATGTTTGTATATTATTATTTAGAATATTATTTTACTGCTAAAATGTAGAACACTTAGTGTAAAGTAAACTGATATTTATTTTTGCTTGTAATTTTTTAAATAAAATATATTGTTTATTTTTTGTTATTAAATTACAAATTTTAGAATCAGATGTAATTATTATTATTGATATTATTATTGATATTTGTAATTATTGGAATAAAATTTTTATTTTTATTATTATGTATTATAATCAAGTATTATACGGCTAATAGTTATGTTTTTAGGTAATTTTTTTGTAAATTATATTTTTAATTAAAAATTTTTTAATGTTAGTAAATTACAGATTCTATAATATTTATACTGAATTATTATTATTATTATTATTATTATTTTTATTATTATTACAATAAAATTGCATTATTAAAATGATTAAGTAGTGTAAATTATCCAACTAATAGTTATACTTCTGGGTAATTTTTTTTATAAAATAGATTTTAAATTTTAAATTTTTTTAATGTTAGTAAACTACAAATTCTATAATATTTATATTGATTATTATTATTATTATATTATTATTATTATTGCTATTTGTATTATTACAATAACCTTGTATTATTAAAATTATTAAGTACTGTACATAGTTAAGTTTTTAGTTGTTTTTTTTTTATAAATTATATTTTGAATTTGAATATTTTTACCATTAGTAAATTATAAATTTTATAATCATTTTGAAAAATTATTATTTTATTATTATTATTATTATTATTTATTATTTTTATTTTATTATTATTTATTATTATTGCTATTTGTATTATTACAATAACATTGTGTTCTTAAAATTAAGCAGTTTAAATCCTATATGACTAATAGTTATGTTTGTAGGTTTTTTTAATAAATTATATTATTTATTCAAAAAATTTTAGTTTAAAATTATAAATTCTATAATATTCGTATTGAATTATTATTTCTGTATTATTACAATAAAATGGTTTGTCATAAAATTATTAGGATTAAGTAAGAAAAGTTCATAGTATTATATATTTAATTTTTTTTTTTTTTACTAATATATGATATTGAGAATTTTTTTATGAAATTTGTAAATCTGTATGTCAAATTCCAATTTCTTATCATGTGTTTTGTAAATTATTCCGATATTTGTCCTCACGTTTACTATGTGGTTGCCGTAAGTAAATGTCCATTTCCATCCCCTCCTCCATTGTCATTGTCATATTTTTTTCTGAGATTTCATGTGAATGTTTTTGTATGTATTGCGTGTGGTCATAGTAATCTTTCGGCATATGCTCGACAAATCTAAGAATTACTAGATTTAGGCCACTGTAGGCCATATACATAGTCTGACGTTGACCTTATACTTGTTAACTTTTAATGAGAAATCAGAGAGGAATGAAGATCAAGGCAGATATTTTTGCCCTTATAACCCGCCATACCCAAGCCAAAATAAATACAGACCTCAGACTGCTAAACTAAAGTGAGTGTTGACCAAAAGCCCATAAAATATCATAAATAACACAGCAGGCTCCTTATATACAGAACTAGCATCTGCCCGCGACTTCGTCTGTGATGAGCCGTCTGCTCCCATGTTCAGCTCTGCTACATAGCTGCATATGCGCAGCATACCCAGCTGTATGTACATCTTTGCATATGGAGAGCGTACTGAGCTGTTCTCCAGCGCTGCCCAAACTCTGCTACATCCGGCAATGTGGATGACAGGGGTTTGGTTGTGACTGAGCAGCTTCTGTGTTTGAAATGGCTGAAGGGATGTTGCTGAGACCTGCCACAGTTCTCCCCCCTCCCCCATCAGAGGGTGAACAGCACATTCCCCCGTCGTACACACACAAAGTGTACACCCAATATAGTCCTCTTGGACACACACAGCTGGCATGTTCTCTACATTTTCTGCAGCTTTTACACAGTGTCCCGTTTCATCCTATATGGCTCCGCCCACACAATAGCATGTAGCTTCACCCACACAATAGCGTGATCCTATCCGAGAACCGCTCAAGGACCTGTGATGACATCATCAAGGGTCCTTTAGTGTAGTCTGAACATAACTTCGGTCATAGCAGTCGTGAAGTGACGTAATTTTCAGGGCTAAAAAGTAGCGTATGTTTTAATCAGGGTTCCAATCTATGTGTGTGGCAAATTTCAGACAAATCCGTTCAGCAGTTTTTGTGTGATTGAGGAACAAACATCCAAACTCGTTATAATATTAGTAGGATACACACCAAAACCTTAAATAAATGTAGACCCCAGACCAACCACCTAAAAACAGACCCTGCAAATAAAAACAATCCCCTAAAGCTGACCCTCACAATGGCAAAGGCTTCCAGGCTTATCGTTATGGAATGTGCATATACAATATACGGCAGTGCAGAAGGATTGCAGTATATTGTAGGATCAATGACACTCTCTGGAAGAACTATGTGTAAAATAAAGTTAAAGAGAGTCTACTATAGTCCCAAAGCATATTCAACTACTACCACTGCACTACAGGGCATATTACCATGATAATATACCTTTGTTATGTATGTCACTTTTATAGAATTTGTGCTAAATAACTTTAGTTTTATGTACATTAGTCAGTGCACTGGAGACGGGTGTTTAGCCCTGGGGCAATGGTCTTGTTGCTCAAATAGGATGAGCAATGTTAACAGCGGAAGGATCAATTTTCACGACAAGGGTAGTGTCTGAGTGGCAAGAGCCGTGCTCTAGGAAGCTGAAGGCCCGCCTCCAGTGCACCAGCTTCCTCATTTGTATGAGATGCCAAAGGTTTTTTCCAAATCTACAAAAGTGAAATTTCATAACAGAGGTATTGTTAGGAACCAGATTCAACAATAATCACTGTAAGCCCTGGGCAACTAGAATGCCCATGCACCGAGGTAGAAACAGTCCTGAGTGTACAGCGCTCTCCTAACCGGAGCGGAATCAGAAGTTCTTCGCCAGAGTTCCTGATGGTAGATTTGGATTTGGTAAAATCCAGGACCGCAACCGCCCAGAGAGCGTCGCACACCCAGCGAACCCCAAGTAAAAGAGGACCCAGAAACACTAACCTTAGCGGATGAAGATCAGGAGAGCTGGTCAGCACGGAGAACAGAAGTCTGAGGTTGGCCAGGCAGTAGCAACAGCACCGTAAAGAAGTTGTGCAGGCCAAGTCGGTAATCCAGAGGTCAATGTAGGTTCCAGGGATAGCCAAAGTGTAGTCAATCAAGGCGAGTCGGTACATAAGAGGTCAAGTGGTAACAAGAGGGAGAGGCAGAAGCGTAGTCCAGAGCGCCAGGTCATATACAGAAGGTTTACGGAGTAGCCAAAACAGGAGTCAGACAGGAGTGCTCAGGAAAAGCCAAAGGTCATGCACAGGAGGTCAGGTAGATGCCAAGTCAGGAGATCAACAAAGGGTCTTCAGTAAGGCAATCCCGGGTCAAACACATGCAAGAGGCAATCAGGAGAACAAGGGACAGGAGAAAACGCTGTGGAGCTGATTCTCGTGGAAGCGAATAAACAGCGTCAGGTCAGAGCCAGAATGAGGCCTAAATAGCCTCTGGCCCGCTGCTGACCTCCCCGACCCCGGATGTACTGATCCCGTCACTAGAGGGAGACCAGAGCGGAGGCTCTGACCCTCCTCCACGAGGGACCAGAAGCACCATTCCGCCGCTAGACATGGAGCCGGCGAGGAGCCTCTGCACAGTACAGCGGAGGCCCCGGCCTGCCCTATCAGGTATGTTATTTATTGCTGTTACATTAATATTTTCTGTCTATTGTTCTGGTCCGCTCTAAAATAGCAGTTAGATTTTGAGCCTGGCAGATTCCATTGACTATAATGGTGTCCGTCGGGTGCCTGTTTGTATTTACATTTCTGACCCTTGGTTTTTCTTGTGACTACTCTCTTGGATTCTGTCTCTGTACCTTGCTGCTCGACTGGTTCTGACCCCTTGGCTAGCCCGACCTCCCGATTGTTGCTGTTTGTATTGTCTGTGTTATCACTTTTATCTTAGGAAGGGACTGTCGCCCAGTTGTCCTCTACAGCTTATGGTAGGTGAGGCAAATAGACAAAGACTGTGGACGGGTTCAGTTTAGGACTCACTGTCTTGTCGTTCCCTTCCTCCCAGGTTTCACCAGCACCTACTGGGGAATTGCTCATCTAGCAATTTCCTTATAGATCTATCTATGTATCTCCTATCTATCTATCTATCTATCTATCTATCTATCTATCTATCTATCTATCTATCTATCATCTATCCCATATCTATCTATCTCCTATCTATTTATCTATCATCTATCTATCTATCTATCCATCCCATATCTATCTATCTATCTATCTATCTATCTATCTATCTCCTATCTAGCTATCTACCTATCTATCTATCTATCTATCTATCTAACTCCTATCTATGTATCTATCTCCTATCTATCTATCTATCTATCTATCTATCTATCTATCTCCTATCTATCTCCTATCTATCTATCTATCCATCCCATATCTATCTATCTATCTATCTATCTATCTATCTATCTCCTATCTATCTATCTATCTATCTATCTATCTATCTATCTATCATCTATCTATCTATCTATCTATCTATCTATTTATCTATCTCCTATCTATCTATCTATCTATCTATCTATCTATCTATCTCCTATCTATCTATCCATCCCATATCTATCTATCTATCTATCTATCTATCTCCTATCTATCTATCTATCATCTATCTATCTATCTATCTATCTATCTATCTATCTATCTATCTCCTATCTATCTATCTATCTATCTATCTATCTATCTATCTATCTATCTATCTATCTATCTATCCACATATAGTGTCCCCTGCACTTCCTCCTGTAATCCTCTCCATACATGGTTATTTGATGGGACCAGGCGGCTGCCATCATGGTAGATAATCTGGCTAATAGACTCCACATTAGGCTGTAATTCCATGTGCTGTGTTTGGTCAGTAATCTCCTTGGTCATTACATAAATCATCATCTGGAACATGAATATAAAATGATATGAATCGCTGGAGTAGAAAAAGCCGGTGACAGCGATAAAAAGGACAGCGGAGGATTATCTGAGCCTGGAGATGTGTGTGCTGCTGCAGATGAACCCGCAACATATCGTGTGATGTTTGTGTAGTCTGGGAAAGAAATACCTGCAAATATTTAATGCTGCGTGTGCTATATGGGGAGATCATAGGGGCATAGAGAAGTGATGTTATATAATGTCTGCAGTACTGTCACATCATTGTCTGATCTATCTATCTATCTATCTATCTATCTATCTATCTATCTATCTATCCTCCTATCTATCTATCTATCTATCTATCTCCTATCTATCTATCTATCTATCTATCTATCTATCTATCTCCTATCTATCTATCTATCTATCTATCTCCTATCTATCTATCTATCTATCTATCTATCTCCTATCTATCTATCTATCACCTATCTATCTATCTATCTATCTATCCTCCTATCTATCTATCTATCTATCTATCTCCTATCTATCTATCTATCTATCTCCTATCTATCTATCTATCTATCTATCTATCTCCTATCTATCTATCTATCTATCTATCTATCCTCCTATCTATCTATCTATCTATCTATCTCCTATCTATCTATCTATCTATCTATCTATCTATCTATCTCCTATCTATCATCTATCTATCTATCTATCTATCTATCTATCTATCTATCTATCTATCTATCTATCTCATATCTATCTATATCTATCTCAAATGTATCTACAGAGTTGGCCAAAAGTATTGGCACCCCTGCTATTCTGTCAAATAATACTCGTTGTCTTCCAGATAATGATTGCAATCACAAATTCTTTGGTATTTTCTTCATTTAATTTGTCTTCAATGGAAAACCACAAAAAGAATTGTCAAAAAGCCAAATTGGATATAATTCCACAGCAAACATAAAAAGGGGGTGGACAAGAGTATTGGCACTGTTTGAAAAATCATGTGATGCTTCTCTAATTTGTGTAATTAGCAGCACCTGTTACTTACCTGAGGCACCTAACAGGTGGTGGCAATAACTAAATCACACTTGCAGCCAGATGAAATGGATTAAAGTTGACTCCACCTCTGTCCTGTGTCCTTGTGTGACCACATTGAGCATGGAGAAAAGAAAGAAATTCAAAGAACTGTCTGAGGACTTGAGAAGCAAAATTGTGAGGAAGCATGAGCAATCTCAAGGCTACAAGTCCATCTCCAAAGACCTGAATGTTCCTGTGTCTACCGTGCGCAGTGTCATCAAGAAGTGTAAAGCCCATGGCACTGTGACTAACCTCCCTAGATGTGGATGGAAAAGAAACATTGCCGAGAGATTTCAACGCAAGATTGTGCGGATGGTGGATAAAGAACCTCGACTAACATCCAAACAAGTCCAAGCTGCCCTGCAGTCCAAGGGTACAACAGTGTCACCCCGTACTATCCAGTGTCAGCGTCTGAATGAGAAGGGACTGTATGGTAGGAGACCCAGGAAGACCCCACTTCTTACCCAGAGACATAAGCCAGGCTGGAGTTTGCCAAAACTTACCTGAGAAAGCCAAAAACGTTCTGGAAGAATGTTCTCTGGTCAGATGAGACAAAAGTAGGAAAAGGCCTCAACATAGAGATTACAGGAAAAAAAAGAGGCCTTCAAAGAAAAGAAGACGCCCCCTACAGTCAGACATGGCGGAGGTTCCCTGATGGTTTGGGGTTGCTTTGCTGCCTCTGGCACTGGACTGCTTGACCGTGTGCATGGCATTATGAAGTCTGAAGACGACCAACACATTGTGCAGCATCATGTAGGGCCCAGTGTGAGAAAGCGGGGTCTCCCTCAGAGGTCAGGGCTCTTCCAGCAGGACAAGGACCCAAAACACACTTCAGGTCAGCACTAGAAAATGGTGGTGAGAGAAAGCCCTGGAGACTTGTAAAGTGGCAGCAATGAGTCCAGCCCTGAATCCCATAGAACACCTGTGGGGGAGGGGGAGAGATCTCTTGGTGGCAGTTTGGAGAAGGCCCCCTTCACATCTCAGGGGGGACCTGGAGCAGGAGCCAAAGAAGAAGGGTCTAAGATTCCAGCAGAGCCTTGTAAGAAACTCATTGCTGGTTACCGGAAGCGGTTGTGCGCAGTTATTGTGTCTAAAGGTTGCGCTACCAAGTATTAGGCTGAGGGTGCCAATACTTCTGTCCGCACCAGTTTTGGAGTTTTGTGTAAAATGATCAATGATTTGACTTTTTTTTCATTCTCTTTTGTGTTGCAAGCAAAATAAATGAAGATATTACCAAAGAGTTTGTGCTTGTAATCATTATCTGGGGACACCGAGTATTATCTGACAGAACTGCAGGGGGGCCAATACTTTTGGCCAACACTGTAACTGAAAAGAACAGGTTAATATAAGAAACTGTGTAATATATTTTACTAAAGAAATCTGTTTCCTTCTCCAATACTCAGGCTTGAGTCTTTTCACATAGACGTCTATGGAGAGGGGAGGAATAGGCTGTTGGTAAAGACATAGAAATAACGGCAGCTGCTGAGCTCTGCTACATTGTATATGAGAGAAAGGTTCTCTGACGCTGTTTCAGCACATAGTGATGAAATATATCAATTGATAGCCTCCACCTCCCCCTCTCCATAGACACCTGTGTGTGATAGTCTACAGAATTCTGAAATATTCTCCAATGTGTCCAAGTTTTCTTCGATTTTTATTTTTTACTCCACTTGAATTTATAAATTTAAAGGGTTTATCCAGGATTAGAAAACATGGCCGCTTTCTTCTTCTCAGGAAGTGACATCACATGACAATGTTGCAGCTCAGTTCCATTCATTCTGAGCTGCAGCGTGGTCACGTGACCAACGGACATGATGTCACTTCCTGAGAAGAAGAAAGCGGCCATGTTTTTTAATCCCGGACAACCCCTTTGATTGTCTTATCTTCCGTCTTTGAGCGTTTCTGACTTTCCGTTACAGATACGGAGCGAGCGCTGTCCCTTCTGGAGGAGTACTGCAGGAAACTGCGAAAACCTGAGGAAAGGAAGCTGAGAAAGGCCATCGAGAAGGTCATCTGTATGTTCAAGAGTAACCTGTTCCAAGCGCTAATAGGTAAGTGTGTAAGCCGTGTACCGAGGTGGGCTCCCCAGGATACAGCGAAGTCACGAACAAAGGAAGTGAGTCCAATTCAATTTAACCAAGATAGGACTTTACTTAGTTTAGATAACCTCTTTTGTCCAAAAGAAGACTCCCAGGTATTACATTTACACAGCCTAGAGGCTGGGACCCTGGTGTTATACAGCACGGTGCCCACTAGTGTGGCCTTCAATATACTCCAAGCTTTTACCTACCTGCAAGCTGCGCCTATGCAGCTGCCTGTTACCTGTTATTACCCTATTACACAGGAACAATTCAGTGTGTGTGACACAGGCATCCGGCGGTGTAACACCAGGGTTTACAATCTTATCACAATACTACTGAATTCCCCCCAAACCAAGTACAACTAAGCAAGTATAATGGTTAGTTAGCTTGCAAGCCAAACAGTGTAAAGTTAAACTAAATGTTGCTCCCAGACTTCCTTACAAGTCCCTCTCTGGGAGATATAACTCTGTAGAAATCCTCTGTGACTTAGTCCTTTTACCAGACAGGTAGATAGTTCACCAGTATTGCAGCCTGGGGTGATGATTATACCTAACTAACTAACTACAGGCTTTTTACTCAGTCCCAGCAATATGGTGCAAAACTTGCAGTGTGGTGCGTGCACGCTTACTTCTGTTGGGTACCTTTTAGTCTCTGTTAGCATCAGGGTGAAGAGGAGCTCCTCGGACAGCATGCGGTCTCACTGACAGTCTCACTTCTCAGCCAAGTCTCTGACAGTAATCTTCTCCTTAGGATGGTGTCTGGACAGACTCTGAAAGGCTCAAATCCTCAGCTATTCTTGCTGTGGCTTCTCCCTCCAAGGACCCTCTCTGCACAGTGATGTCTCCACAGCTCTCTCTTCTCTAGAGTCCAGCACACTCTGACTCAAAATGGCTCCTAGAACCTTCCTACAACCATCAGGGTTTCCACATCAATCTTCCAGGGGCATGCAGCCTTTTTCCTTTTACTTGTTATCTTGCAACAGCGACCTCTTGTGGTCAAACAACAAAATGTCAGGTTATGAAAACACCAACTCAATTACACATTGCACATTCACTACACAGGGGCTGTTTCACCCTCTTACATGCCACCCCACTAGAGGTTGACGTCCCTGGCAACCTTTCCCATATAAACTCATCTTGCGCATAGTGCTGTGGGGGTACCCCGGCATTGGACCTGGCTGTCCTACGCAGAGTCACAGAATCAGGGGCACCTGGCACACCCAATGATGGCTGTTCTGCAGGTTGTACAACTCCCTCCCTGGGCGGCAAACTAGACTCGACTTGGTTCCCTGGATCGGCTGGGGCAGGGACAACCCACCACTCATCGTCTAAGGGGGTTTCCCTGGTAGCAATGCTAGGAGCCTGTACCACCTCGTCGGCCACCGAGTGTTCAAAATTGCAGCGTCTTAACATGTTACGGTGAAGGTTCCTTGAGGGTCCTCCAGTCCCTACTGGCTGTACCTCATACACTGGAATATCAGGGTCTACCTTTCGCTTCACAACATATGGTACCGCCTCCCACCGCCCATCCAATTTTCCCGTTGGCCTCTTGGCCCTGACAATCACACGATCACCTGGGGCGTATTCATCCCTCTGCACCGGCCCTGGGTTGGGGTGTACTATTTGTCTCATGCGTTCGCCCACAACCTTATGTACTGCTCTCAGTCGGCGACGGTGTTCTTGCGCCCATGCGGTAGTGCTCCTTGGAGGAGGCTGCATTGGATCTGGCATGTGGAGATCCTCAATCTCTTGACCTGCCCTCCCAAACATCAACATGTGTGGAGAGTAACCAGTGGTGTTGTGTACTCTATTGTTATAGGCCCACATCAGTTCAGGTAGATACTCTGGCCACCGAGCTTTTTGACTATCCTCTAGCGTCCGCAACATCTGTATCAAGGTGCGGTTGAACCGCTCGCATGCCCCGTTCCCCTGTGGATGATATGGGGTCGTGCGAGAACGTTCGATCCCATAGAGTTGATACAATTCACTCATCAAAGCCCCCTGAAAGCACGCCCCCTGATCTGAATGGATTTTCTGTGGACACCCAAACACTTGTATAAAGTGTTTGCAGACCGCTTCGGCAGCGGATTCAGCCGTCTGATCTCTGGTGGGTACAGCTACTGCATACTTTGTAAAATGGTCCGTCATAACCAAACAGTAAGAATGTCCTGAGGTAGAGTACCCAATCTGTACATAATCAATCATTAGAATTTGCAGGGGGGCAGATGTTTGAATAGTTTGTACAGGGGCACGTTGTTCGGGACTTTTACTCAGCCCGCAGGACCGACATTGAAGACATGCCTTGGTCACCATCTTTCCCAAATCTGGACAATACACAAATCGTTGGAGCCATTGGTACGTTTTGGCACTCCCAAAATGGGCCCCACTCTCATGGGCTTCCTGAGCGGCTACTGGTCCCAATGACATCGGGATGACAATCTGTTGCCGGTGCTGCAGCTCTGACTGTATGTATATGGTCCGACATAGGAGTCCTTGGATGACAACCAGCTTATCCCACTGTCTCAGTAACTTCTGACCCTCTTGGGTTAAGCTAGCCCGCTCATTCGGCCGTGGCCAGATCTTAGTCCGGATCCACTCTTTCACTTTACATAGGTCCGGACAGCTATTTTGAACCCTTTCCCAATCTTCCAATGTCTTCCCCAGCACCATCGGCATCCCTGAAGCCACCCCACTTGAATGGGTTATGTTCTGGAATGGCGGTATTCTGCCGAAGTGTGGGATTTCACTGTCTTCTAGCCCTTCCTCTCCACTCTTGGTTGGCAACCCCACAGGGACTCGGGAGAGGGCATCAGCGTTGCCATTCTCTCTCCCTGATCGGAACTGGATACGGTATTGATACTTGGAAAGGCGGGACATCCACCTCTGCTCAAGGGCACCTAACTTAGCGTTCTCTAAGTGTGCTAAAGGGTTATTGTCCGTCATCACAATCACTTCTGCACCCGTCAGATACTCTGTGAATCTTTCAGTCATGGCCCATACAAGTGCCAAAAGCTCCAACTTAAAGGAGCTGTAGTTGTCGGGGTTACGTTCTGACTCCCTTAAGGACCGGCTGCCATAGGCAATCACCCTCTCACGTCCATCTTGAACTTGAGATAGCACAGCTCCCAGACCATGTAGACTTCCATCGGTGTACAACAGGAATGGCTTATCAAACTGTGCATAGGCCAGGATCGGGGTACTGGTCAGAGCTTTCTTTAACCCCTCAAAGGCTTCTTGCTGTCGTGGCCCCCACTCAATGGGGCGATTCTTGGGTCCACCAGCTGTGCCTCTCAGTAGTTCATTTAGGGGGCCAGCCCGATGAGAGAACTTGGGTATGAATCTCCTGTAATAACCGGCCAACCCTAGAAAGGCTTGTACTTCACGCAGGGTTCTTGGTTGGGGCCACTTCTGGACGGCCTCCACCTTGCTGGGCGCAGGTTGTACCCCTTCCGGAGTGACTACATGTCCCAAGTACTCTATTCGCTGCTGGAATAGTTGACACTTCTTGGGCTTGATTTTTAGCCCATGATCACGCAATCGCCCTAGGACCTGCCGCAGCTTTTCGAGATGATCTTCAAATGAGGACCCAAACACTACAACGTCATCCAAATATATCAATACCGACTCAAAGTTTAGGTCACCCAAACAGAGCTCCATCAACCGCTGAAATGTCCCTGGGGCATTGGACAGACCGAAAGGCATTCTGTTAAACTCATAGAGTCCCATGGGTAAGATAAACGCTGTCTTGGCCTTGTCCTTCTCGGCCACTGGCACTTGCCAATATCCACTGGCCAAGTCAAGTGTTGAGAAATACTTGGCATGACCGAGGGAGGATAGTGACTCTTCAATCCGTGGAAGGGGGTATGCATCACGGACGGTCTTAGCATTTAGTTTCCGGTAATCTACGCAGAAACGGAGACTTCCGTCTTTCTTCCGCACCAAGACCACCGGAGCAGCCCATGGGCTCTTACTCTCCTGGATCACTTGATTCTCCAGCATGCTAGCCACCATTTCTTTCACCTCCTGATACATCTTGGGGGGAATCTGCCTATACCGCTCCCGAATAGGCGCAGCGTCGCCAGTGGGGATTTCGTGTTCAATGGCGGTAGCACACCCGAAGTCTTCATCGTGTCTTGAAAACGCCTCCTGGAATTCCCACAGAGTGTCCTCCAGAAGCTTCTGTTGTCCCGGGGTCAGAGACCGGCGATCTACTCCCATCAGAGACATGATCACTTGGCCATTCCACTCTGCCGTTGGAGGCTGCCTTTGCTGGACCTTCACAGCATAGGTCCAAGACGACCTCCCATCAGGCTGCAACGTGAAGCTCTTCCGGCGAAGGATGTCACCCCCGGGCACGTGAACTTCAGCCAGCAGGGTATTCCCAGGCACGAACAACTCACTGTCCAGAACGTTGAGACAGCGTATAGGCACACACCCATCCTTCACAGTGGCAAGTGCTCGGGCTACCAGAGGGCGGGTCTGCGTTTCTCCCTGCAGGGCAGGCTCTATCAAGACCTCTAGTCCATTTAATGGTCGTCCAGCCCCCACCGGAAGCATCACAATATTTTCCTGTCGCGGTGGAATCTTCATTGGGGCACTCAGCGGCACCTTCACGTATCCAATGGAGCGCCCTGCCATGGTGCTCTTCTGCAAACTACAGCTCCTCACCATCTGCTGTAGAACCTTCTGAGTCGGCCGGTGTGTGGTGGCCCGCTGCCAGTATTTAGGTCCTTCCTTTGCATAAAGGTGATGATCTAGGTCTCTCAGCACGTTCATGCCCAGCGTCACATCGAGTCCTCTCCTGGACGGATGGTCTATCAGCACGATCCCCTTTTTGCCAATGTCTTGCCCAAACAGCCGGACCCGCATCCAGACGATCCCTTGTACGTCCATCGCACCATTGTTGGCAGCTATCAACCGGATGACACTTCCATCCTCTGGCTCCATCATATGTCCGAAGTGTCTCTCGAAGAACTCCAGGGGCATCAGGGTGCACTCCGATCCAGTATCAACTAAGCAGCGTACCTTCTGGCCCTCCAGCTCAGCTTCCATAACGGGGCTGCTAGCATATAGGTCGCATTCATCACGTACGGGGCTTGATTGTTGGTGAACCGCCACAGGACGCCCCGTTACTGCGGCGGTCGGGAGTTTAAAGCCGGCTCGGGTTCCACCTTCCCCTTACACTCTCTGGCGATATGGCCATACTGTCTGCAACTCCAGCAGAGGGGTCCCCTTGATCCCTGCCCAGCTGATGAGCCTCGGTTGGTGGGTCCTCGGCCACGGTGTACTCTCAGCGGGGGAGAGTAGGACGATGCGGTCATTTCTGGAACCATGGATTGACCTGCTCGCATCTGGGACACCTCCAGTCGGAGTTCTCTCATTTCTGCCCGTAGAGCCTGGACTACATCCTTTAAGGACCCTGGGTCTTCAGGACCTCCACGGGTCCCTGTCACTTGGGTGCTACTCACAGCCTTCACATTCACAGCCACGGGCGCTTCTTCCCTCTCTACAGCAGCCAGGTAAACATTATAGAATGTCAGGTTGGCATCTGCCCGGATCATCTCTTGCAGTTTATCCTGTAACAACTTATTGGATAACCCTAGGATGAATTGATCTCGTAGCAGCCGGTCCACTTCTTTGAAGGCTCCCATAGCCTCTGAGTCCCGTCGCTGCACTTCATTCAGCATCTCTTGTAAGGCGTTAGAGTATTGCGTTAAAGTCTCACCCTCCCTCTGTGACCGATTGAAGAAGTTGCTCCGCAACTGCGCTACCTTGGCACGCCCTCCCTGAGCTCCCTCTAGCAGAGCAAATATTTTTTCTAAAGTGTCTCTTTCCGATTCGGGCCGTACCATCACTGTCCGTCTAGCGTCACCTTCTAGGGCCCCTAATGCTATCTCTGCACGCAGTTCCGGTATCAGGTTGCTCAGTCTAACTATACTTCGTACCCTTTCAGTCCAGTCCTGCAACGTCATATTATTACCGTCAAACTTTGGCAGATGCTGCATTAGTGCCCCGGCCGATAAGTACCCCACTTGGGCCGGCATTACCAGCGCTGGGGCTTGCTGTGCAGGGGCACCCTGGACCACCACAGCTGGTGCCAGGGGATTCTCTCCCGCCACATTCCCGTCCATGAGGGTCGCTGTATCCTGCCGACTACGCCAAGTTGTAAGCCGTGTACCGAGGTGGGCTCCCCAGGATACAGCGAAGTCACGAACAAAGGAAGTGAGTCCAATTCAATTTAACCAAGATAGGACTTTACTTAGTTTAGATAACCTCTTTTGTCCAAAAGAAGACTCCCAGGTATTACATTTACACAGCCTAGAGGCTGGGACCCTGGTGTTATACAGCACGGTGCCCACTAGTGTGGCCTTCAATATACTCCAAGCTTTTACCTACCTGCAAGCTGCGCCTATGCAGCTGCCTGTTACCTGTTATTACCCTATTACACAGGAACAATTCAGTGTGTGTGACACAGGCATCCGGCGGTGTAACACCAGGGTTTACAATCTTATCACAATACTACTGAATTCCCCCCAAACCAAGTACAACTAAGCAAGTATAATGGTTAGTTAGCTTGCAAGCCAAACAGTGTAAAGTTAAACTAAATGTTGCTCCCAGACTTCCTTACAAGTCCCTCTCTGGGAGATATAACTCTGTAGAAATCCTCTGTGACTTAGTCCTTTTACCAGACAGGTAGATAGTTCACCAGTATTGCAGCCTGGGGTGATGATTATACCTAACTAACTAACTACAGGCTTTTTACTCAGTCCCAGCAATATGGTGCCAAACTTGCAGTGTGGTGCGTGCACGCTTACTTCTGTTGGGTACCTTTTAGTCTCTGTTAGCATCAGGGTGAAGAGGAGCTCCTCGGACAGCATGCGGTCTCACTGGCAGTCTCACTTCTCAGCCAAGTCTCTGACAGTAATCTTCTCCTTAGGATGGTGTCTGGACAGACTCTGAAAGGCTCAAATCCTCAGCTATTCTTGCTGTGGCTTCTCCCTCCAAGGACCCTCTCTGCACAGTGATGTCTCCACAGCTCTCTCTTCTCTAGAGTCCAGCACACTCTGACTCAAAATGGCTCCTAGAACCTTCCTACAACCATCAGGGTTTCCACATCAATCTTCCAGGGGCATGCAGCCTTTTTCCTTTTACTTGTTATCTTGCAACAGCGACCTCTTGTGGTCAAACAACAAAATGTCAGGTTATGAAAACACCAACTCAATTACACATTGCACATTCACTACACAGGGGCTGTTTCACCCTCTTACAAGTGACCGTGTGCTGTGATAAGTGCGGCCTATGGGGTCTATGATGGGTCGTCGGTACCAGGTATGGGGCATGATGGGTGCCATAAGAAGACTGTGAAGGCAACGGCAAATCACAATTTCCATTCGTCTCCACTCCGGTCTTAAGATAAATTTCTGATGGTTTTGTGTTCTCGAAGAGTCGGGCATTGTGGGAGCGGTATATTATTAGGGGGCATATTACTAAGGTACCTACTAGCGGTGGCATACTTGGTGCCATATTATCAGTAAGACATACCTGGCATATTAGTAGGATGGAATAAGAGGTGGCATATTACTTGGATGGCATACATGATGGAATAATACTAAGCTGGTATATTCAGAATATTATTATGATACCTAAGAGCATATTACATGGGGGCATACTTGATGGCACATCACTAGGAGGGCACATTATTAGGACGGAAATGATGGTGGCAGAATACTCTGAAGATATTCTTGAAGGCTAGCTGCTAAGATGGTAAGTGGAATATTACTTGGATGGCATATTGGCATTATTAGGGTGGCATATAGGGCAGCATTACAGTCTATTACATAGCGGTATATCACCAGGATGACAAGCTTGTTGGTAGGATGGCATACTTGTAGGCATATTACTAAGTTGGCATGATATAGTAAGCATATTACTAGGATGACCTACAGTACATGGCGGCATATTACTAGGATGACCTACAGTACATGGCGGCATATTACTAGGATGACCTACAGTACATGGCGACATATTACTAGGATGACATACAGTACGTGGCGACATATTACCAGGATGACATACAGTACATGGCGACATATTACTAGGATGACCTACAGTACATGGCGACATATTACTAGGATGACATACAGTACATGGCGGCATATTACTAGGATGACATACAGTACATGGCGACATATTACTAGGATGACCTACAGTACGTGGCGACATATTACTAGGATGACATACAGTACATGGCGGCATATTACTAGGATGACATACAGTACGTGGCGACATATTACCAGGATGACATACAGTACATGGCGACATATTACTAGGATGACATACAGTACATGGCGACATATTACTAGGATGACATACAGTACGTGGCGACATATTACTAGGATGACATACAGTACGTGGCGACATATTACTAGGATGACATACAGTACATGGCGACATATTACTAGGATGACATACAGTACATGGCGACATATTACTAGGATGACATACAGTACGTGGCGACATATTACTAGGATGACATACAGTACATGGCGACATATTACTAGGATGACATACAGTACATGGCGGCATATTACTAGGATGACATACAGTACGTGGCGACATATTACTAGGATGACATACAGTACATGGCGACATATTACTAGGATGACATACAGTACGTGGCGACATATTACTAGGATGACATACAGTACGTGGCGACATATTACCCGGATGACCTACAGTACGTGGCGACATATTACTAGGATGACATACAGTACATGGCGACATATTACTAGGATGACATACAGTACATGGCGGCATATTACTAGGATGACATACAGTACGTGGCGACATATTACTAGGATGACATACAGTACATGGCGACATATTACTAGGATGACATACAGTACGTGGCGACATATTACTAGGATGACATACAGTACATGGCGACATATCACCACGCCATGTTCACAAGGTTTTTTCCATAGGGGACCATCTGCGGTATGTTTGTGACTGTATATGGGGGGCTCGGCATGTATAACACATCGTCTTGTAGGTTTTTACATCATGTTCCACTTATTTTAGCTTTTCTATGCAAATTTCATTAGAACAAAAACTGACTGCTTGGCTGAAAATATCCGTGTACAGCTGCGGGCGCCGCGTATCTGTGCCAGCGCTGCCCCAGCCTTGTGTTGGCACCTAAGCCTTGTGATCCACAAACACCTCCAGCGTCACATGAAGAAGATGTTAACCCATTGTCACAGAAGCCTTCCATGACTTCCATCTATAGCTTGTGTACGGAGTTCTCTCTCATGTAGATCTATATGTTATTATTGTATTTTCTGTATTTATTGTAAGGCATGTCTTATACTGACATGATGGGAGTTGTAGTTCTGCAGGCGGTATATAAATACTACCAAGTGCTCCGATACAAAATGTGAAAACAAGTGACTGACAATACTGAGCACATTGAGCATGTAGATGTAGCAGTGCTGAGCATGTTACTTACCATTCTATTGTGTCTTTTCTGTGTTTTTACATAGGACCTCATATAACTTTCATATTATGTACAATTGTTTAAAGGGAATGTCACCCCAGCCCTGCAGATAGATAGGTTAGTGTCACCAGAGCCAGCATATCACCCCAGCCCTGCAGATAGATAGGTTACTGTCACCAGACCCAGTATATCAACCCAGCCCTGCAGATAGATAGGTTAGTGTCACCAGACCCAGCATATCACCCTAGCCCTGCAGATAGATAGGTTACTGTCACCAGAGCCAGCATATCACCCCAGCCCTGCAGATAGATAGGTTAGTGTCACCAGAACCAGCATATCACCCCAGCCCTGCAGATAGATAGGTTAGTGTCACCAGAACCAGCATATCACCCCAGCCCTGCAGATAGATAGGTTACTGTCACCAGACCCAGCATATCACCCCAGCCCTGCAGATAGATAGGTTACTGTCACCAGACCCAGTATATCACCCCAGCCCTGCAGATAGATAGGTTACTGTCACCAGAACCAGCATATCACCCCAGCCCTGCAGATAGATAGGTTACTGTCACCAGACCCAGCATATCACCCCAGTCCTGCAGATAGATAGGTTAGTGTCACCAGACCCAGTATATCACCCCAGTCCTGCAGATAGATAGGTTACTGTCACCAGACCCAGCATATCACCCCAGCCCTGCAGATAGATAGGTTAGTGTCACCAGACCCAGCATATTACCCCAGCCCTGCAGATAGATAGGTTAGTGTCACCAGACCCAGCATATCACCCCAGCCCTGCAGATAGATAGGTTACTGTCACCAGAACCAGCATATCACCCCAGCCCTGCAGATAGATAGGTTACTGTCACCAGAACCAGCATATCACCCCAGCCCTGCAGATAGATAGGTTAGTGTCACCAGAACCAGCATATCACCCCAGCCCTGCAGATAGATAGGTTATTAGATTATTGATTTCAAAGAGGAGGGAACTGACTGATATGAGGAGCTTCAAAATACTCAGCCATCTTGAAAAATGACCTGACAGGTTCTCTTTAAAGATCATCAAGTGATCAACTCAACTCAGTGGTGAGATGTGGCAGTAGGTGTTCTATCCCCCTGTGGTGCCTCCGCAGGAGAAATGAAGTATTACACAAGTCTCATTGATATAAATGAGCTCTCCATGTAATGTATGGACAGGTTGGGTCCTCCAGAGACAAGGACACTCTTTGTAGCTCATCTATAATCTGGTAATAGAGGAAAGCCCTGTAATGGAGATCCCCATAGAATATTTTACAACGGTTTTCTAAACCAGACAGCCCCATGAGCCATATTAAGAAATAATGGAGACTCATTTCTCTCAAATCAATACTTAATTGAAATAGAAGCGTCCGTCAGAAAATGTTTTCCCACTGGAAACGCATTGTGTGCGGGGAAGCTGATTCCATTAGATGAAGTGCAGGCCGTCTTTAACTGGTTAATCAGCTTTAGAGAATGGAAATAAACTAAAGAGGTTTATATTGGGGAGGGGGCCATGTCTGGATTCATCTCCATAAAATATTCTATGTTTTACTTGGAATGAGTGTGCCCCAAATAGCTCTAATCCCCTTATGCAGCATTAGGTGAAGATTAATCTCCCCGGGGGCCGCTCTGCCTCCTATGTAGTGGGGTGGGGGGGACACGGGACCGGACTGTGCTATGGATAAGGACATCGCTGTGTGCCAGGGATCAGTAATGTAATGCCTTGTAATAGTCAGAAGCCTACGAGTGCATCGGTGATGTGACCATATAGAGCCCCCGACCCCCGTACTCATCACTATACAACAGGGATTGCTCAGTCTGTCTTGGTGCCCATGGCCGGGGCTCCACAATCTGCCCACATAGGATCAGTATGATAATAAGGGTACCTGTCGTTTAATTTGACTTCTTAGTATATGAGGGGTAACGCTATTTTTGATCATTATACAAGTTTTGGAGATTTTTACCCCTCGACATGCTATTCCAGTCCTTTGCAGTTCTCCTTAAGCTGATGGATGGACACAGTAAGTATAGGAGAATCTGCTTCAGGCCCATTTTACATCTGCTTTCGGGATTCCGTTCAGAGAGTCCGCTTGGGGACCCCCGAACGGAAATCTATACGCATAAAAAAGCTGTTACTTGGGAAATCACGTGAACCCCATAGACTATAATGGGGTCTGTGTGGTTTCGTTCGGTTTTCTGAGAGACAAGCAAAATTTACAGAGGTGCGGAGCAAAGAAACAGCCTCATAAAGGCAGAAAGGGACATTAGTCTCTGATAAGATATATGATAACGTTCCCTGTTATCGCCTTTAACCCCTTAACGACCAGTGACGTACCTGTACATCAATGGTCACATGGAGATGCATGGAGAGGGCTCAGGACCTGAGCGGTCTCCATGTACGGTGGATGCCGGCCGTATCATACAGCCAACTCCTGATCAGTGCCAACACCGATCGCAGCTGTTAGCACTATAGATGCCGCGGTCAAACACGACTGCGGCATCTAAAGGGTGCAGGTGCCATGTGTGCCACGATCACTACTCGATCGTCGCCCTCCAGAATGGAGGGCAGCGATAGGTTGCAATGACAGCTGGTAGCCTATTGAAGTTCTATTTCTAGTTCTATTACCTGCTACCATATACAATATGGAATTGAATAGAAAGTGATCAAATCATCAGATCTTTCCCCAAATGATATCAATAAAAAACGTCATCTTAAAAAGACGCAGCACCCAGCTCCAGACTTGTAGATATGAAAAAGTTACAGGTGTCACCATATGGTAACACAACACCTTCCATACCTGGACACATCCAATGCTAATGGTCAGATCATTTCTCTAAAAAACAATATTGCAGCGTATTCGTTGTTATGTGTATCAGAGCCACCAGGTGGCGCTCTGTTACTGGGATTCCTCCGTGTACCTTATATAGTGTGCAGAATGTGCACATGTCGCATTAAATGTAATCTGTTCCTAAAAATGATCTGCCCTTTATAGTTATATAGAGAGGATCAGTAATACGACTGAATTACAAAAGTGTTGGGACGCTGTGTAATTTTTTTAAATGTAGATAGTGAGCCCCATATAGGGATCACAATGTACATTTTTTTCCTATCAGCATGTCTTTGTAGAATGGGAGGAAATCCACGCAAACACGGGGAGAACATACAAACTCCTTGCACATGTTATTCCTGGTGGGATTCAAACCCAGGACTCCAGCACTGCGAGGCTGCAATGCTAACCACAGAGCCACCATGTTGCCCCCGCTGTATAAAAATTTGTGGCACGCAGACTACATGTATGAGCACTCTGCATGTGTATATATTTATAGATGACCATCAAGGGTAACAGTGGAAGTTCAGTTTGTTAATCCTTTATAGTCAATGCAGATATACACTAACCAAATATGTAGATTTTTGCAAAAGGTAGTGGGACGGTGGGCATCATGGTGTACATAATATACATTCACACAGACACACTGTAACACATAGTAACTTGTTTCATGATTACTAGGACAGGACGGCTCCAGCCAGCAGTGATTTGGAGACCCTGCGTTGTGACTCCCCCTCTGACTGTACTGCTATGGGTAATGCTCTCTGTACGGTGATCCTCTCCAAATATTATGTTCTCCTTCCACCAGCAGATGGCAGACAGTATTATTTACAGATCCTATAGATCAGTGATGGCGAACCTATGGCACGCGTGCCAGAGAGGGCACGCAGAGCCCTCCATGCTGGCACGCGTGCGGTCGCCCGGATCACTCACCAACAGGGAATCCGGTACAGGATTCCCCGTTGATGAGCGATCACTGCCTTCAGTTGTATGTGCAAATGCACATACAGCTGAAAGCTGTCAGGGTAGGCCGCGGATCGCGCGACCGCGGCCTACACTGGCTGCAGAGTTTGACCTCTGCCCCGACGCGGGCGCGATGACGTCATCAGCGCCGCCAGTGACAAGAAGGTGGATGCCGGCGGCTCTTCAGGGGTGAGTATGAGAGTGGCTCACTGTGTATATGATGTTGGGGGGAGCGCTTATAATACTTGGTGGGGTGTATAATACTGGGGGGGAGTGTATAATACTGGGGGGGCTTATAATACTGGGTGGGGTGTATAATACTGGGGGGAGTGTATAATACTGGGGGAAGGTATAATACTGGGGGGAGTGTATAATACTGGGGGGAGTGTATAATACTGGGGGAAGGTATAATACTGGGGGGAGTGTATAATACTGGGGGGAGTGTATAATACTGGGGGAAGGTATAATACTGGGGGGAGTGTATAATACTGAGGGGGCTTATAATACTGGGGGGAGTGTATAATACTGGGGGGGCTTATAATACTGGGTGGGGTGTATAATACTGGGGGGAGTGTATAATACTGGGGGGAGTGTATAATACTGGGGGGAGTGTATAATACTGAGGGGGCTTATAATACTGGGGGGAGTGTATAATACTGGGGGGGCTTATAATACTGGGTGGGGTGTATAATACTGGGGGGAGTGTATAATACTGGGGGGAGTGTATAATACTGAGGGGGCGTATAATACTGGGGGGGCTTATAATACTGGGGTGGCTTATAATACTGGGGGGTGTACTAAAGAGCATATAATACTGGGGGGGGGCCTATTTATAAGCACACAATACTGTGTGTGGATGCCACTGTGGAGCATATAATCCTGTGGGGGGGGGGGGGGGACACCTACTGCGGAGCATATAACACTGGGGGGCTACTGTGGTACTGTGGAGAATATAATATTGTGTGGTGGGCCCACTGCAGAGCATATAATACTGTCTGGGGTCCCCTCACTATTTATATCACACAGTATCTGTTTTATAGCAGACGTGATATTAGTACAGGATGTAAGAATATTACACGGTAACTATAAAACAGATCCTGTGCGATGTAAATAGTGAAAATTAATTGTTCAAAGTACCAAATGCCGAGACCTTTACATTTCAGTACAACGTTGTTTGTATTATTGAAAGCTCTGTAAATCCCCACATGACTGTAATTTTTGGTCAGTAACTGTCCGCAATTGTGGATCCGCATAGTATTAAGTCTATATTGTCGTGTTGGCACTCCGCGAAAATTTTGTGGGTTTTGGTTTGCAGTTTGGGCACTCGGTCTCTAAAAGGTTCGCCATCACTGCTATAGATTGTCTATGGGAGAGAGTGTCAGGGTTGATCCAGGAGGAGTCTGGGCACAAAGAGAAGCTTTAACCTCATAATCCCTCCCCCCCCATGTACAGGTAAAGAGGTGCAGACGCATACCTTGAACAGGTTAGCTAGTTGCACAAGAAGGGTTAAACCCTAGTACTATGTCTGCCTGTAGTGGTGACCGGGGTGCGGTGTTGGGGTACTACAACATGGACTAGTATGGCGTAGCTGATGTGTTGTGATGTGCTTGCACTGTCTTATACACTCACCGGCCACTTTATTAGGTACACCTGTCCAACTGCTCGTTAACACTTAATTTCTAATCAGCCAATCACATGGCGGCAACTCAGTGCATTTAGGCATGTAGACATGGTCAAGACAATCTCCTGCAGTTCAAACCGAGCATCAGTATGGGGAAGAAAGGTGATTTGAGTGCCTTTGAACGTGGCATGGTTGTTGGTGCCAGAAGGGCTGGTCTGAGTATTTCAGAAACTGCTGATCTACTGGGATTTTCACGCACAACCATCTCTAGGGTTTACAGAGAATGGTCCGAAAAAGAAAAAACATCCAGTGAGTGGCAGTTCTGTGGGCGGAAATGCGTTGTTGATGCCAGAGGTCAGAGGAGAATGGCCAGACTGGTTCGAGCTGATAGAAAGGCAACAGTGACTCAAATAGCCACCCGTTACAACCAAGGTAGCCAGAAGAGCATCTCTGAACGCCGCACAGTACGTCGAAGTTTGAGGCAGATGGGCTACAGCAGCAGAAGACCACACCGGGTGCCACTCCTTTCAGCTAAGAACAGGAAACTGAGGCTACAATTTGCACAAGCTCATCGAAATTGGACAATTGAAGATTGGAAAAACGTTGCCTGGTCTGATGAGTCTCGATTTCTGCTGCGACATTCGGATGGTAGGGTCAGAATTTGGCGTCAACAACATGAAAGCATGGATCCATCCTGCCTTGTATCGGTAACGGTTCAGGCTGGTGGTGGTGGTGTCATGGTGTGGGGAATATTTTCTTGGCACTCTTTGGGCCCCTTGGTACCAATTGAGCATCGTTGCAACGCCAAAGCCTACCTGAGTATTGTTGCTGACCATGTCCATCCCTTTATGACCACAATGTACCCAACATCTGATGGCTACTTTCAGCAGGATAATGCAATGCCATGTCATAAAGCTGGAATCATCTCAGACTGGTTTCTTGAACATGACAATGAGTTCACTGTACTCCAATGGCCTCCACAGTCACCAGATCTCAATCCAATAGAGGAGCATCTTTGGGATGTGGTGGAACGGGAGATTCGCATCATGGATGTGCAGCCGACAAATCTGCGGCAACTGTGTGATGCCATCATGTCAATATGGACCAAAATCTCTGAGGAATGCTTCCAGCACCTTGTTGAATCTATGCCACGAAGAATTGAGGCAGTTCTGAAGGCAAAAGGGGGTCCAACCCGTTACTAGCATGGTGTACCTAATAAAGTGGCCGGTGAGTGTATATACTTGTGTCACTTTAATTGGTGCGGGTCATCATGCACCAGTGTTTTAGGACTCCTCAGGGGTGGAGCTTAGTTGTACCTGTGAGTTGCTTTGTGGGATATGGTGTCTGTTACTCTCCTGTGGTCTGAAATCAGTCAATATCATGATTCCAGGCATTGAGACTTAACAGGTCTGGTCATCTCATAGGAAAGTAAACCAGACCTGCCTTCCTGATCACTGTTTACACAGCTATGGGAGGTGCCATGTAGCCCCTTACATTTGACCACTAGGGGGCTGGGATCTCCGAGAGCTGCTGCTGTACAGTATAGGAGGCTGCATACATCCTGTAACTGGGGCTGTATAGAGGAGAAATAATCACAAATAAATAAATAATAATAAAAAACAATGTAAAATGTCCCTCCCAAAGGACTATTATGGCCTTATGGGAAGGGCACAATGTGTTAATTTAAAAAAAAAAGTAAAAGGTAGCCCCCTTCCCCGCCACAACCCTGCCCCCATTACAGGTTCCAGCCCCACCCTCAGAAACCCAACAAGTAAAAATGTCCGTAACAAAGGGGAAATACGTTTTTGCACCTTGTGCTAGTATTGTGCTAGTAAAACAAAAACCCCAAGCCATTTCCCCTCCTTGTTTTGTTAACATTTTCTCTGATATTAACGGGGATCTATCGGCAAAATTATGCTGCATGAGCCCCACACATATGCGTGAATAGCCTTTCAGGCACCGCTAAAGGTATTTTAAAAGCCCCCCCCCCGTTTTAAACTAATAAAAACCAATGTGCAAATCATACTTACCATGCACGGTCGGTGGTTTGTGCACTGGTGGACATCATCTTCGGTCCCACCTTCCTCTGGTGTCTTCTTCTAGCGACATCCTCCTGGGCTCTTCTTCCACGCCTTCATCTTCTTTTCTTCTGGCAGTTTGTGTTTAACCCTTTCCCGACATCCGCCGTAATAGTACGGCGCATGCCGGATATGCCGCCATAACCGCCGGGTGTCTACTGCTTTACGGACCGATCAGAGGTATTAACCACTATGGGACATAATACTGTGTGCAGGGGCCACTATGGGGTATAATACTGTGTGCAGGGGCCACTATGGGGCATAATACTGTGTGCAGGGGCCACTATGGGACATAATACTGTGTGCAGGGGTCACTATGGGACATAATACTGTGTGCAGGGGCCACTATGGGGGATAATACTGTGTGCAGGGGCCACTATGGGGCATAATACTGTGTGCAGGGACCACTATGGGGGATAATACTGTATGCAGGGGCCACTATGGGACATAATACTGTGTGCAGGGGCCACTATGGGGCATAATACTGTGTGCAGGGGCCACTATGGGGCATAATACTGTGTGCAGGGGCCACTATGGGACATAATACTGTGTGCAGGGGTCACTATGGGACATAATACTGTGTGCAGGGGCCACTATGGGGCATAATACTGTGTGCAGGGGCCACTATGGGGCATAATACTGTGTGCAGGGGCCACTATGGGGTATAATACTGTGTGCAGGGGCCACTATTGGACATTATACTGTGTGCAGGGGCCACTATGGGGTATAATACTGTGTGCAGGGGCCACTATGGGACATAATACTGTGTGCAGGGGCCACTATGGGGCATAATACTGTGTGCAGGGGCCACTATGGGGTATAATACTGTGTGCAGGGGCCACTATTGGACATTATACTGTGTGCAGGGGCCACTATGGGGCATAATACTGTGTGCAGGGGCCTCTATGGGACATAATACTGTGTGCAGGGACCACTATGGGGCATAATACTGTGTGCAGGGGCCACTATGGGGCATAATACTGTGTGCAGGGGCCACTATGGGACATAATACTGTGTGCAGGGACCACTATGGGGCATAATACTGTGTGCAGGGGCCACTATGGGGTACAATACTGTGTGCAGGGGCCACTATGGGGGATAATACTGTGTGCAGGGGCCACTATGGGGCATAATACTGTGTGCAGGGGCCACTATGGGGGATAATACTGTGTGCAGGGGACACTATGGGACATAATACTGTGTGCAGGGACCACTATGGGACATAATACTGTGTGTGCAGGGACCACTATGGGGTATAATACTGTTTGCAGGGGCCACTATGGGGCATAATAGAGCGCGCAGGAATGCGGCAGGGGGGTTGGTCAGTCGAGGTCCTCGGTGTTGGTCAGGAAGGAGGGGGGCCCATGTCAAAAGTTCGCTAAGAGGCCCCGCCATTCCTAGTTACGCCACTGTGAACCCTCATATGTAAGATATGACCTATATTTTCATAGCTTTTAAAATTTTTGACATTGGCTATTTTTTGCTGGTTTTGTAAGAGAACTTCTCACCGATCTTGACTAGAGGCGAACAAACTTGTCAAAATTTGTTTAGTTTCGCATTTGATCAATTTGGATCCAAGATTACTTTTAGTCAGTTTGTTCCAAACTGAATGTGAATATTATATTTTTGGCTGCTGGTATTGTAACGTTTAATAAGTTCTATAGAGAGTTAATAAAGCGACACATTTTACGGAGCAGAGTGCTGGATCCAATCTTTGGCTGAGCGCTGGATCCGGGCACTCCAGGATCTTTCGGGTCGGTCTGACCCAGTGGTGGTTCAGCTGAGTATTATCTCTATACATCTGTGTGTTGACTGCAACAGATCTGGCAAAGGGTAACAAAGGGCCTGTTTATATACACAATGTACCTCTGAAAATGAAGATAAAATCATCCGAAAATTTGCCTAATACTTGTAACATCTCTTGCTGTTCGGAACTCTGCACCTCACCTGTTGTTGTACCACAGCTGAGGATCCGTTGCTGTGTGTCAGTCCAGCCAGTGCTTTTGTTCCTTTGGCTATAGGGAGTTAACTTAGTACTTTTGACTGACATTCCTCCTGACCGACCATGAATCTGGAGCAGCTGGAGGGGGACATGAACAGTGGGAGTAGTTGGTGGGGGACAATAAATTAATGGCAGCTGAAATGGTACATTAAACTGGGGGCAACTAGAGGCGGTTTAATGCCCCCCTCCAGTTGTCCCTAGTTTAATGTCCCCCCAGTTTAAGTGCCCCCTTCATCTACCCCCAAGTTCATGTCCCCCTCCATCTCTTCCCCAGTTTCATCTGTTCCCAGTTTCATCTCCCCCTCTATCTCTCCCCCATTTCATATCCCCCTTCATCTGCCACAGTTTCATGTCCCCCCTCCATCCGCCCACAGTTTCATGTCCCCCCATCTCTGCCCCCAGTTTCATGCCCCCCTCATCTCTGCCCCCAGTTTCATGCCCCCCTCATCTCTGCCCCCAGTTTCATTCCCCCCTTCATCTCTGCCCCCAGTTTCATGCCCCCTCATCTTTGCCCCCAGTTTCATGCCCCTTTAATCTCTGCCCCCAGTTTCATGCCCCCTTCATCTCTGCCCCCAGTTTCATGCCCCCATCATCTCTTCCCCCAGTTTCATGTCCTCCCCTCATCTCTGCCCCAGTTTCATGCCCCCCTCATCTCTGCCCTCATTTTCATGCCGCCCTCATCTCTGCCCCAGTTTCATGTCCTTCCTCATCTCTGCCCCAGTTTCATGCCCCCCTTCATCTTTGCCCAAGTTTCATGTCCTCCCTCATCTCTGCCCCCAGTTTCATGTTCCCCCTCATCTCTGCCCCCAGTATAATGTTCCCATTCCATCTCTGCCCCAGTATAACGTTCTCATTCCATCTCTGCCCCCAGTATAACGTTCCCCTTCCATCTTTGCCCCAGTTAAATGCCCCCCCCTCCATCTCTCTCCCCAGTATAATGTCCCCCTTCCGTCTCTGTCCCCAGTATAATGTACTCCTTCCTTCTCTGCCCCCAGTATAACGTTCCCTTCAATTTCTGCCCCCAGTATAATGTTCTCCTTCCATCTCTGCCCCCAGTATAATGTTCCCCTTCCATCTCTGTCCCCAGTATAATGTTCCCCTTCCATCTCTGCCCCCAGTATAATGTTCCCCTTCCATCTCTGTCCCCAGTATAATGTCCCCCTTCCATCTCTGTCCCCAGTATAATGTCCCCCTTCCATCCCTGCCCCCAGTATAACGTTCCCATTCCATCTCTGCCCCCGGTATAACGTTCCCCTTCCATCTCTGTCCCCAGTATAATGTTCCCTTTCCATCTCTGCCCCCAGTATAATGTTCCCCTTCCATCTCTGTCCCCAGTATAATGTCCCCCTTCCATCTCTGCCCCCAGTATAACGTTCCCATTCCATCTCTGCCCCCGGTATAACGTTCCCCTTCCATCTCTGTCCCCAGTATAATGTTCCCATTCCATCTCTGCCCCCGGTATAACGTTCCCCTTCCATCTCTGCCCCCGGTATAACGTTCCCATTCCATCTCTGTCCCCAGTATAATGTTCCCCTTCCATCTCTGCCCCCAGTATAATGTTCCCCTTCCATCTCTGTCCCCAGTATAATGTCCCCCTTCCATCTCTGCCCCCAGTATAACGTTCCCATTCCATCTCTGCCCCCGGTATAACGTTCCCCTTCCATCTCTGTCCCCAGTATAATGTTCCCATTCCATCTCTGCCCCCGGTATAACGTTCCCCTTCCATCTCTGCCCCCAGTATAATGTTCTCCTTCCATCTCTGCCCCCAGTATAATGTCCCCCTTCCATCTCTGCCCCCAGTATAATGTTCTCCTTCCATCTCTGTCCCCAGTATAATGTTCTCCTTCCATCTCTGTCCCCAGTATAATGTTCCCCTTCCATCTCTGCTCCTAGGTTACTGTTCCTCCTCAATTTGTCATCAAAACTTAACATAAAACCACCAATACTCATCTTTCCTCGATCCCTTCTGCAGTCTCGGTCTGTTCTGGAAAGCTGCGGGCACAATGTGAGTGACGTCATCACATCAGGCCCAGAGCCGGAGCACAGCGGGGAAGCAGGAGCTGTGCGGACAACTCCTGCTTCCTCCAACACTGTATTCAGCTCATCTTTTCGGGAGGACGGGACATACATCCCGCCGACCGAGACTGCGGGACCTGACCTTGAATCCAGGAATGTCCCGCTGAATCAGGGACGGTTGGGACGTATGTGATAGCGTAGACTGAGTTGTGCTGAGTCATTGCTGTTACCTAGTGGATTGATAGTGTAGACTGAGTTGTGCTGAGTCATTGCTGTTACCTAGTGGATTGATAGTGTAGACTGAGTTGTGTTGAGACATTACTGTCGCCTAGTTGTAAAAGGGTTAATGTATAGACATAACAGTGTTTGTTGTATCTAAGATAGACTCTTGGCCTGATACATTGTAACATTGTGTGAGTCAGACGAGGTGACTACATTCTAAGCCTATGAATGTAAATGTAGAGATCTTGGGAACGGTAAAGAATAGAAAGAGAAAATAAGAGCAAGATAAAAATCTTTATTTCCATAAGACCTGACACATGTGGGTACAGGTATATACTTTCTTAGCTCTTAGATTCATGTCCGTGAGTATTATGGTTTCCTGCAGTATCTTTTGCCCGTGGAGTCCTCTTGTGGATCACATACAAGCCCACGTTCACATGGACAGTTCAGGTTCACATTAGTTTTCTAAATAAAATGATGATATGGTTAATGCAGATACTTATAACTTTTAACCCCATCTCTTGGGCTCCCCCCATACATCCAAAAACCTAAGCAAAAAAAGTATGGTAAAGTTTGTGGTGCGCTGCTGCTACAGGTCCGGGCACTCCACATGTATTTATACATTACCACCAAGGATATAAGAGGAAGAGCGCCATCCGGAGTTCAGTTTTTAAACTTTTTTAGTCAATGCAAATATATACTAATACCAAATGTAAAGGGTGGTGAGCGAGATGATGTCTAAGAACATGAGCAAACTTACGTAGTATACATTCACATATACGTACATATATACATTGTGACACAATAATACACAGTAACCTAATGGCTACTAGGACAGGACGGCTCCAGCCAACAATGATGTGGAGACCCTGCATTGTGACCCCTCCTAATATCATGTTCTCCTCCCATCATGTAAGGTGGTACAGACACACGCTTAGCTAGTTGCACAAGAAGGGTTAAACCCTGGTCCCGTCTGTGTTTATAGTGGTGATGGGGGCACAGTGGTAGCAGAATTATGGCACCAAAACTTGGCATGGTATGTTTGAGTTGTTATGTGATATCATGTCTTGTGATGTCCTCGCACTGTTATATATGTTTGTGTCACTTTGTGGGTCACCATGTTCTAGTACCTTCTAGATGCTGTAGCTCATGTTGACTCCTCAGGGGTGGAGCTTAAATGTGCCTATCAGCTGCCCCATGGCGCACGATGTCAGACCCACTGAAATCAGGCACCACTCAGCTTACCCAGGATGTGAACAGCTTCCTATATTAGGGCCTGTTCCTGCAAGGGGAACCGAACAGAGAGTCGGCGCGCTAAATAGAGGTTACCTGTGGACTACCCCAGATCCCAAAGACTATAATGGGGTCCGCTGGGTGTCTATGAGGTTTCTAATGTTTTTATACTGCAATAGGGGTACCGCATCTACGGATGTAGGTCACCATGTTCTAGTACTTTCTAGATGCTGTATCTCATGTTGACTCCTCAGGGGTGGAGCTTAGCTGCACCATGGAAGACGGTGTCTGCTAATCTATGATCAGACCCACTGATAGGGAATGTAGATACTGGGACAGTGACCACAATGTCTGTTGGTGCGGAATATGACGGCGCTGTACAAATAAGCTAAAAAATAATATGTTGGCCATGTTGAATAACCATATTGCCCCTGTCCTAGCACGGACAACTGTCCCTGACATACAGCCATGCCAGTAGTCCTGTGTAAGACCCCACCATGTGTGAAGGAACAACCAGCACAACAACTGTTACTAATACTCACCGTAACGGAACACACATCACCCTCTCCTGGTAATTCTCCACATAATTGTAACAGCTCGTCGGCGATCCATTGACAACACCCGCTCTTACACTGTTCACTTGAAGTACATGGACTTCCGTTCTTCTGAATGTAAAACAAAGCAAATGCATTTTTTTTGAGAATTGATTTGCTTCAACCTTAGTTTTGTTATCGACAAAAAGAGAATTTACCGCCGCTCCTGACTACGGACAGAAAATTTTTCAACATTCCTTAGGTTTTGTATATGAACTGTTTTGACTCGAAAGGGCGTATGTTGCCCTAAAAACTGATGGCCGCCATAGAGAACAGAAGATTCCTGTACAAGAGAGACAAAATATCCCTGACGTTGATTTAATAAAATAAAAAATTTCAAAAAATTTTCCCATGAGAATAACCAGAATTCATTCCAACAATTAACAACGATTTTGTATCTATAAGTAATTGTAAATTTTGCAGAGTTTCCCGGACTATAGAAAGTTTCTACGTTCATCAAAGGTCCGCGTTCCGGACAATGTGTTTTTCACTGGAGTAAAGAGTAATGGCTCCTGTTGCCCGACGCCCCAAACCCTGAAGGGGCTCCCCAGGAGTCATGGTCAAGGCTCTTATGTCTGCAATCTATGTTAGTCTTGTTGGGTTCTTCCAGAGGCAGGCACTAAGTTTTTTGGGAAAAAATTCTATTATAGAAACAATTTTAAGTTTAAATAACCAGAATTCATTCCGACCATTAACAGTTAAACAATTTTGTAAATATAAATTATTGAAAATTTTTGAAAAATATTGAAAAAACACAATTTAATTTTCACGTGGTTTTCCACCCCCAAGTGGAATATTCTGCGTTCTAGGTTACAAAGAAAGAATCCAAATAAAGGAACCTAAAATATCTAAATGTAGGAAATGATAGAATGTGATTTTACCCCATTGTTGTGGAAGTGAGATTGCGCTACCCCGAGACAGAGACACCCGATCAGCAAGACGGTCTTAATCCTATTTTCTGCCATTTCGATAGTGGTGAATCCGGTATCGGACGACTTGGGGGAGAAATGAAGACTGGAGGAGGCCGACTATACTGGTCCTATATATAGGGCTAACGAAATCACAGATTTATCAACCTCCACTAGAAAACAATGGAAGATCCTTGATCTTATCACTACGTCCTGGATCCTCCTCCGTTGTCCTTTATGTCATTTAGGTTTAGTTTTTAACTAGATAGATGCTGAAACAGAAACATGGAAAGCCACAAGTCTGGACACACTACAGGGACGGGGATAAGGAAAAGTAACTCACTGACTATTATCTAAGTCACAGTAATAGATAAACACAATATAAGTAACCGAATAACACCCACACATGTGTACTGGGCAGGCCTATCCATGAGCACATTCCAAATACAGTTCAAGGAAAGTAAGTGAACCCCGGTGCTAGTGATTACTGGATTTGTCAGGCTATAAAGGAAAAAAATTGTATAAATTTAACCGTGAATGACAAATATCATTATACTGTATGTGGGACACTAATGGAGCATTATACTGTGTGTGGAGGGAACTCTTGGGGTATTATACTGTATGGGGGCAGTAATGGAGCATCCTATTAATATGAGTTTGGATGTTTGTGTGTTTGGATGTTTGGCTGTTCGGATGTTTGTTCCTCAATCACGCAAAACCCGCGCAAAAACCTTTGGCTGAAAGTTTCCACAAACATAGTTAATACACCCGATTGCGCAATAGGCTACTTTTCGTCACAATAGCGCACATACGTTTGTGCCCAAACTCACACCACCATCTCTGCAATCTCACACACTTTGGACCATAGCAAGCCCCAAAATTCATATTGCCCTCTACAGCCTCGCCCCTAACCCCACACAATCACATATACATATACTTTACCACTTTGCCCCTCACCTTAACGATACTCCAGGAGGCTACCTCTTTAACGCTCCGGAGCAGCCATGTTTGCCGACCCCCACCGCTCTGACAATCCGCGACACCGCCCACCCATGTCAATACCCCTAGGCGGTCTAATAAATGCAAAAAAAAAGTTTAAAAAAAGTAAAAAAAATATAAAAAAAAACATAAAAAGGATTAAAAATTCAAATCACCCCCCTTTCCCTAGAACACATATAAAAGTAGTTAAAAACTGTGAAACACATACATGTTAGGTATCCCCACGTCCGAAATCGCCCGCTCTACAAAGCTATACAAATATTTTTCCTGTTCGGTAAACGCCGTAGCGTGAAAAATGGTCAAAAGTGCCAAACCGCCGTTTTTTCACTGTTTTGATAGGGTTAACTTCAAATACCTCTGTCCCAAAGTCACTATGTACAGTTTCCCACAACACCGTATATATAGCAGCTGAAATAAAAATTAACTTCAACACAAAAGTCTTACGTATTCTCGCAATTACAGCAAAAACAAGATACAAAGTTACATTTCATATCCCAGACCTTATACACACTACGAAAACCTTACCCGCCCCTGTATATACTCACTTCTACAATCACCGCAGACGAAGTCGCGGGTACCAGCTAGTTATACTGTATGGGGGCAGTAATGGAGCATTATACTGTATGGGGGCAGTAATGGAACATTATACTGTATGGGGGTAGTAATGGAGCATTATACTGTGTGGGGGCAGTAATGGAGCATTATACTGTGTGGGGGCAGTAATGGAGCATTATACTGTGTGGGGGCAGTAATGGAGCATTATACTGTGTGGGGGCAGTAATGGAGCATTATACTGTATGGGGGCAGTAATGGAGCATTATACTGTGTGGGGGCAGTAATGGAGTATTATACTGTGTGGGGGCAGTAATGGAGCATTATACTGTATGGGGGCAGTAATGGAGCATTATACTGTGTGGGGGCAGTAATGGAGCATTATACTGTGTGGGGGCAGTAATGGAGCATTATACTGTATGGGGGCAGTAATGGAGCATTATACTGTGTGGGGGCAGTAATGGAGCATTATACTGTATGGGGGCAGTAATGGAGCATTATGCTGTGTGGGGGCAGTAATGGAGCATTATACTGTATGGGGGCAGTAATGGAGCATTATGCTGTATGGAGGCAGTAATGGAGCATTATACTGTATGGGGGCAGTAATGGAGTATTATACTGTGTGGGGGCAGTAATGGAGCATTATACTGTATGGGGGCAGTAATGGAGCATTATGCTGTATGGAGGCAGTAATGGAGCATTATACTGTATGGGGGCAGTAATGGAGCATTATACTGTATGGGGGCAGTAATGGAGTATTATACTGTGTGGGGGCAGTAATGGAGCATTATACTGTATGGGGGCAGTAATGGAGCATTATACTGTGTGGGGGCAGTAATGGAGCATTATACTGTGTGGGGGCAGTAATGGAGCATTATACTGTATGGGGGCAGTAATGGAGCATTATACTGTGTGGGGGCAGTAATGGAGTATTATACTGTGTGGGGGCAGTAATGGAGCATTATACTGTATGGGGGCAGTAATGGAGCATTATACTGTGTGGGGCAGTAATGGAGTATTATACTGTGTGGGGGCAGTAATGGAGCATTATACTGTATGGGGGCAGTAATGGAGCATTATACTGTGTGGGGGCAGTAATGGAGCATTATACTGTGTGGGGGCAGTAATGGAGCATTATACTGTGTGGGGGCAGTAATGGAGCATTATACTGTGTGGGGGCAGTAATGGAGTATTATACTGTGTGGGGGCAGTAATGGAGTATTATACTGTGTGGGGGCAGTAATGGAGCATTATACTGTATGGGGGCAGTAATGGAGCATTATACTGTGTGGGGGCAGTAATGGAGCATTATACTGTGTGGGGGCAGTAATGGAGCATTATACTGTGTGGGGGCAGTAATGGAGCATTATACTGTGTGGGGGCAGTAATGGAGCATTATACTGTGTGGGGGCAGTAATGGAGCATTATACTGTGTGGGGGCAGTAATGGAGCATTATACTGTGTGGGGGCAGTAATGGAGCATTATACTGTATGGGGGCAGTAATGGAGCATTATGCTGTGTGGGGGCAGTAATGGAGCATTATACTGTATGGGGGCAGTAATGGAGCATTATACTGTATGGGGGCAGTAATGGAGCATTATACTGTATGGGGGCAGTAATGGAGCATTATGCTGTATGATTCTAATGATCCTATCATTAGAATCCCTTTTTTTCTAACTAACACCTAGGAATAGCCTTTAGATGTCTTCTGCGCGCCGCCATTCGGTAGATATTCCATTTCTGTCTTTATGCAAATGAGTTCTCTCGCAGCACTGGGGGCGGTCCTCAGCGCTCAAACAGCTTTGGGGGTGTCCCCATTGCTTCCAGAGAACTCTCCAGCGCCATCTCCATCTTCTTTAGAAACTGGCCTCTACAGGTCATCTTCTGGCCTGGCTTTCAATCTTCTACGCATGCGCAATCGGCTCTGCCAGCGGGCCTCGGGCAGAGCCGACTGCATCTGCACGTGGCCATTTTTTTGTGGCCGCTTACTACAAGAGCTCATGTAAGCATGCGTACAAGTTTGAAAGCCAGGCCGGAAGATGGAAGCCCTGATCAGCTTTGACCGCCAAGGCACCATCATTTTACCAGGGATTGCCACCACCTGGAGCAGGTTCTGGGGCTGCCATCCCATTCCCATGACAGCTGGGCGTCTTTTGAAGGCTCCCAGGCTTGTCTATAATTTTTTTTTTCTATTGCGGGCTGCTCCCTGCACCCTATCAGGGTTATTATTAATTATAAGGGGACACTATTACTTATAAAGTGACACTTTTATTTATGGGGGTTCTATCACAGTTCCTATGAGGGGGCACTATTACCTGTAAGGGGCCATTATACCTAAGACAAAGCGCAATAGCCTATTAGCCGGTTGTTAGGCCATCTCTAGTAGCCTGTTAGGTTCTTCCAGACGCAGGCTGCAAGGTTTTTTGGGAGTGGAAGCAATGGTTCTCAGCCTTACTAATGCCACAACCAGGGGCCTATCTACCGGAGTAGCAGCGGTAACCGCTGCCACATGGCCTGGGACATTAGGGTGCCCGGTGAGCCGCTGAAGTGGTTTTTTTATACTGCACCATTACCTGCTGAAGTAACTCCTGCAGGTAACGAGCCCTTTTTACTTACGGATCCGGGCTCCTGCTCATGGCCGCCGGCGCTTCTCCTTCTGCTGAAGCGGCCGTGAGCAGGTGTTGGGATCAGCAAGTGAGACCATAGGCCCACAAACACTGCTATCATTATACTATGGGATCTTTTCAGACCACAGAATATAATGATCGTTAGGCCAGGGGAGGTGAGGAACATAAAAATCACTGTTACTTACCTCTCCTGTACTCTGTCAGGCTTTGGGCCTGTTTGGTGACGTCACGTGGTCCAGGCCAGCATCATGATGCATTGCGACTCCATCCTGGGTCAGGTGATGTCTGATCCAACATTGAAGAGATCCGGCGAGTGCGCTGGAGACAGGGAGAGGTAAGTAACAGGGTTTTTTATGTTTGTATTTCAAACCTGGATGGTGACTGGTCCAACATAAGTACATTATGATGCCAACCCTGTCACATACATCTGTATCTGTACGGGGTATATGTGATGGGGTTGGGGCGATGATGTCATCACGCAGTGTACTTGTATGTGGGCAGATCCACTTGGAGATGGATAGAGGAGCTGTGTCTCGGTTCCTAAGACCATTGGAAATATGTATTTTCCGATGGTTTTAGGCGACCCCCTGTGAAAGGGTCATTCAACCCCCCAGGTTGAGAACTGCTACCCTAAAGCATCTCACTTGTATAGAGTATATTTTCTATTTCTGGTAGTGAATTGTGAGAATTTTGGACTAAGGTTACCTAGAAAGAATCCAAATTTAAATAAATGATGATATACGATGTATAAAATTATAGAATCTGACTTTACCAGATTAGGGATGAGTTCAGACTGCGTCACCCCAAAGCAGAGACACAAACAAAGCCTGTTCTGTGCCGTTTCGATAGTGATCAATCTAGTGTTGGATGTCGTGAATGTTTACAGAAAAGTGAAGACTAGAGGGCGCCGATTATACGTGTCATATAGATCTAGCCAAATAACTTAGATCTATCAATCTTGACTAAAGAAGAAAGAAAGAGCCTCAATCTGAGCGTTACATCCTGGATCCTTCTCCATTGTCCATTGTGTAGTTTATACTTATTTTTTAACTACATGTATGCTGAGTGAAAAGAAACATGTGAAGCCACAAGTATCAACATATCACAGGTAAAGTTCCATATGAATTTTGCTTATTAAATAGAGGCACACATTACCTGGTTACTGACAAATCAGAGGTACAGTCATACTTAATTTTCCGGAAAAATTTAAGGGGTGCCAACACTTACAGCCACAAATTTATAGGAAAGTTGCCGAACCTATCACATGTAAAACTTTATTCATAGGTCAACAACCTCTTGGAGATCACGTTAGATGGTAGATTATGTTCTTCGTTTGTGTCCTCGCAATATCCAGAATCTGTTTTTATGATGGCCCCGATGACTGATCTGTTCACTTTACATGTATACCCTCTTACACATGGGCAGTGATGGTGGATCACAAAAAGACGTTAAAGAACAAAGATCTAGTAAAAGGATCCTGGGCAATCATGTAGGCCGGAGATGTCAGGAGAGGCGCGGGAGATGAGCGGACCAGTAGCCAAACATATGCAAAAGGAACTAAAATGATGTAAACATCCTGTTGTGTCTACATTTGCAGGTCAACGGTGACTAGACGGTGTAAAGGTTTGGTCGATTTATTGTCCAGTATCGGTCACTGTGATAAACCTGGTGTATTAGCACACTTATAATCAGTCACTGTGATAAATTTGTTGTGGTATCAGATTTATAATCAGTCACTGTGATAAATCTGTTGTGGTATCAGATTTAGAATCGGTTACTGTGATAAATCTGTTGTAGGATCAGATTTATAATCAGTCACTGTGATAAATCTGTTGTAGGATCAGATTTAGGACCAGTCACTGTGATAAATCTGTTGTAGTATCAGCTTTATAATCAGTCACTGTGATAAATCTGTTGTAGTATCAGATTTATAATCGATCACTGTGATAAATGTGGTAAATCTGGGCCATAGTGTTGTTTAGTATGATGTTTATAGTCTTATAATCTTCTACATCTGGTCTGGGTAATACATTATGTTGGATGGCTTCTTTTCATGAACTGGCCCAGAATTACTAATAGTGTCACAGTCTGAAAATACTCCAGTTTTATCACAGTGACTGATGCAGGGTGATATATCTGCAGTATATTTAGACTGTCTAGATTTCTACCTCCTTCTAGTTGGCTTTCTTTGAACCAGTAAATCTAGGCCACTATGTTGCTCATTTAATGGGGTATCCTGGCCCCAAATCGAGTTTTCATACTGATGAACTATCCACATGTGATTTTTGGGGATCTAATACGAGAACCCTGACAGATCAGCTGTTGCAGCAGTCTCCAGGCAGCATCTCTTGTATCCAAGTAATAGGAGAGGTGCTGCAGTTCCCCGATACCTCTAATATGCCATTGCTGCGTCGCACCTATTACGGCGAAGCAAGAAAGAGAATGACACAGTAAGTACGAGATATAAACCTTTATTTCTATAAGACCAGCAGGCTGGATGATACGGGTGGATATAGGTATATACCGTCTTAGCAGATTGTTACATTTTCTTTTATTATTTTCTTGCTTTCAGACATGTAGTACTCGCTGGCCGAAGAGCTCAGCATCATTCTATGGGCACATACAAGTCCACTGTCACATGCACAGAAAGGATTGGTACTGTATTTCTAAAGAAAATGATGATAAGGTTAATACAGATACTTATTACTTATTAATCCCTTCTCTCACCAAAAAATTTAAATCAGTGCCCCCCCCATATGTACATCCAGTAACCAAAAATGTGAAGGTTTGTGATGCATGACTACTACATGTATGAGCCCTCCGTGCACCGTGGGCATTCCCGTGCACCCCTCGCATCATGTTCCGTTCACGCCCTCCTCTGTGGTTCTTCTATTTAAGTCCCTCCTCCTCCTTTTGATTCACCAGCTCTAGCTTTCTCTTCCTTGCTTCTGGAAAAGGACCTGTGATGACGTCACTACAAGGACCTTGGTCGTCTTCTAAGTACTGATCTATGCAGAGCAGGGGCTGCAGCTCCCTGTGTCTATCATAGCATAGCTCTCCTGTGCACATGGAGACCTGTGATAGACACAGGGAGCTGCAGCCCCTGCTCTGCATAGATCAGTACTTAGAAGACGACCAAGGACCTTGTCGTGATGTCATCACAGGTCCTGTGCCACTAGCAGGGAAGAGACAGCTAGAGCTGCTGAATTAAAAGGAGGAGGAGGGACCTACATAGAAGAACCACAGAGGAGGGCGTGAACAGAATATGTCGTGAGGGGTGCACAGTATCGCCCACGGTGCACGGAGGGCTCATTTACATATACGTTTAAAAGGTAATTCATTAAAACGGGTTTTCTTTTTTTTTAAACAAACGAATAGCAGGACTTGAATAGCCTTTTTAAAGGCATTTATCTAAAATAGCGAAAAATCCAGTTATAGAGCCCCTTTAACGATGGTGGAAAGATGAGTGAGGGGAGGTCCATGAGCAAACTTACATAGTATACACACACATATATACTGTCATACGCTAAAATACAGTAATCAGGGGCGTAACTAGGAAAGATGGAGCCCCATAGCAAGTTTTGGATAGTGGACCCCCCCAGCTCCCACACCATACAATGCCCCCTTTACTTGTCTCCATACGGTATAATGCCCCCTTTACTTTTCTCCATACGGTATAATGCCCCCTTTACTTATCTCCATACGGTATAATGCCCCCTTTACTTGACATTATATTGACCATTTATTGATCCACATAAAATATATTGCCTCCTTTATTTGCTCCCCATTAAGTATACACTCATGTTAAAGCCCCGCATACAATAATAATCATAATGGGGTGGAATTGGGGAAAAACTGCATTTGTGGTTGATATAAAGGACAGACTGGAAGAGGAACATCTTGAAAGACCAAGTGAATTAAGGAGTCGGGTGTTGTGTTTGAGAAAGAGAAGACAGTCGGAAAGACGCTCACTGGTTTGGTGAACTGGCTTTCCATCATCGTACAGCAGTATGGGTTTTATGGCGGAGGGGAGCGATTCCTCTGTGACCTGCTGTATGATGGACATCTGTCTGGGTGGCAGCCTGGGAGGAGATGGGCACATTGGATATTGGAGAGAGGGTGGTATCTGCTTTGTTGGGCACCCATATTGCTACCATCCCAATACAGACACCCCTGTCCCTGACCTACACCCCTGAGACATGTCAGAAGAGACAACTTGTCCTCTGTAGGAGGAACCAGCACAACAGCTGTTACTGATACTGACCTTAGAGATCCATTTACATCCTTCTGTTACTTCTGGTTCACATCTACGAAAGATCAGACTGCTCTTCGTGCAACAACAGCCGCTCTTACATTCTTCATGTCCCCAACAAGTTTCACCATTGTTCTACATGTAACAGAGCAAATACGTCTTTTTGTGAATCCGTTTATTAGATTCGTTTCAGCCTTTAGGCCGAGGTCGCGGGGTGAGGAAAAGCTGCTTTTAGTGTAAATAAAAAGTAGTATATAGAATAATAAATAATATAAATAAATAAGTAAAGTAATATAAATAAAATAATATCAGTAAAATAACCAAATAAAATAATATAAATAAAATAAATAAAATTGTATAAATAAATAATGAAATATTATAATATAAATCAATCAATAAAATAGTATAAATAAAATATACATTATATATTAAAAGTATAAACTAAAATATAAATAAAATACTATGAATATATTATATACTTACAAATATATATACTCTGTGTGTGTGTGTGTGTGTATATATATACAGTCCTATGAAAAAGTTTGGGCACCCCTATTAATCTTAATCATTTTTAGTTCTAAATATTTTGGTGTTTATAACAGCCATTTCAGTTTGATATATCTAATAACTGATGGACACAGTAATATTTCAGGATTGAAATGAGGTTTATTGTACTAACAGAAAATGTGCAATATGCATTAAACCAAAATTTGACCGGTGCAAAAGTATGGGCACCTCAACAGAAAAGTGACATTAATATTTAGTAGATCCTCCTTTTGCAAAGATAACAGCCTCTAGTCGCTTCCTGTAGCTTTTAATCAGTTCCTGGATCCTGGATAAAGGTATTTTGGACAAACAATTCAAGTTCAGTTCAGTTAGATGGTGGCCGAGCATGGACAGCCCGCTTCAAATCATCCCACAGATGTTCAATGATATTCAGGTCTGGGGACTGGGATGGCCATTCCAGAACATTGTAATTGTTCCTCTGCATGAATGCCTGAGGATTTGGAGCGGTGTTTTGGATCTTTGTCTTGCTGAAATATCCATCCCCGGCGTAACTTCAACTTCGTCACTGATTCTTGAACATTATTCTCAAGAATCTGCTGATACTGAGTGGAATCCATGCGACCCTCAACTTTAACAAGATTCCCGGTGCCGGCATTGGCCACACAGCCCCAAAGCATGATGGAACCTCCACCAAATTTTACAGTGGGTAGCATGTGTTTTTCTTGGAATGCTGTTTCTTTTTGGACGCCATGCATAACGCCTTTTTTTATAACCAAACAACTCAATTTTTGTTTCCAAAATGAAGCTGCCTTGTCCAAATGTGCTTTTTCATACCTCAGGCAACTCTATTTGTGGCGTACGTGCAGAAACGGCTTCTTTCTCATCACTCTCCCATACAGCTTCTATTTGTGCAAAGTGCGCTGTATAGTTGACCGATGCACAGTGACACCATCTGCAGCAAGATGATGCTGCAGCTCTTTGGAGGTGGTCTGTGGATTGTCCTTGACTGTTCTCACCATTCTTCTTCTCTGCCTTTCTGATATTTTTCTTGGCCTGCCACTTCTGGGCTTAACAAGAACTGTCCCTGTGGTCTTCCATTTCCTCACTATGTTCCTCACAGTGGAAACTGACAGGTTAAATCTCTGAGACAGCTTTTTGTATCCTTCCGCTGAACAACTATGTTGAACAATCTTTGTTTTCAGATCATTTGAGAGTTGTTTTGAGTAGCCCATGATGCCACTCTTCAGAGGAGATTCAAATAGGAGATCAACTTGCAATTGGCCACCTTAAATACCTTTTCTTATGATTGGATACATCTGGCTATGAAGTTCAAAGCTCACTGAGGTTACAAAACCAATTTTGTGCTTCAGTAAGTCAGTAAAAAGTAGTTAGGGGAATTCAAATCAATAAAATGATAAGGGTGCCCATACTTTTGCACCGGTCAAATTTTGGTTTAATGCATATTGCACATTTTCTGTTAGTACAATAAACCTCATTTCAATCCTGAAATATTACTGTGTCCATCAGTTATTAGATATATCAAACTGAAATGGCTGTTACAAACACCAAAATATTTAGAACAAAAAATGATTAAGATTAATAGGGGTGCCCAAACTTTTTCATAGGACTGTATATATATGAGATTGCTATTAAGTATTCCATATAATGTGATGTTCGTTCAGTAGATCACAGCCCAGCTCTGTCTAAACCATCTAAATAAATGATAAAATACAATGTATAACGTTATAGAATCTGACTTACCCGCTTAGAGATGAGTTCAGACTGTGTCACCCCAAAGTACAGGCACGCAAACAATAAGGTGATCTTAATCCTAGTTTGTGCCATTTGGATAGCCATGAGTCTGGTGGTGAACGTCTTGGTAGAGAAAGGAAGAAACTCGACGGAAGAAGAAAGAAATTGCCTCCAGCTTAATGCTGCCTCCTGAATCCGCTCCCATTGTCCATGGCATATTTTATTATTATTTTTTAACTAGATGTATGCTGGTGTGCTGCATGGTGCTAGTGGGAAGTCCAAGAGCTGGTGGCCAGAAGATATTTCCATGAATGGGATGAAATTGGAGAGTGGATGTGAAGATTTCACAGATGATTTGCTCATTAAATAAAAGCACACCAAACCTGGTTATTGACAAATCTGGTTTTCTCCGGAAGTATTGGTCAGAACCGTACCTTGTTACAAACAACTTTCACAAGACCTCAGAAGACATGTAATACACATAGAGACACATAAAGCGGGAAGAAGATGCAAAAGCATTGTCCAAGACCTTGGTGCACATAAATCACCGATTTACTAATGTATAACGTGTGCTTGGTCAGTGTGACAGCCATTGTATCACAGGTACAATAGCAGAATGATTATTATTTTCTAAGGCCTATACACATGACTGTGTGTTATCATGGGTCCCTGTATGGGGCTGTGAGCTCAGGGCAAAACTACAAGGGAGAAGGGTCGACTTTTTGCCTCAGGCACCAGAAAGAGGCCATGGACATTCTTACATGTATCAAACCCTAGAAACAAGGTATCACAAACTCCTCTCTGTTATCTGTAATTTCTGCCCCTCTGTTTGTGAAGGACATTCTTTTTTTTTTGCTTGGAAGTTGTCCAGACCTTGGCCCGAGTACCAGAACAGCTTCTGTCTCACCTTTTGTTCTTGTCTTCTACCTTGTTTGTTCTTAGACTCGGTCTTCTTGTTCCTGTATAATTGTTCTTATTTAAACATTTCTTGCTGTTCTGGTTTCTTCCTGGCCCGCTTCTCAATCTTTTCTTTGCTTTTGGATTGCATTGTTTAAGGGTCCAACTTATGACCTATTACTAGTGTTAGGGCTTGATCTTGGTTCCTTGCTGTTCTCCTTGTTCTGACTCCGTCCTGTCTATGACTTCATCTGCTCCTTCTGGTACCAAACTTCAGTCTGGACCTACTGGATCTGAACCACAGCTCCATCTGACCACACTTCAGTCTGGTCATCCTGGCTCTGTCCCACGTCCAGACTGATCCTTGCCTTGTACCTGTTTTGCCCCATTGACCTGTCTAATCTTGACCACTCCACTGGCGTTGGCCCTTGGCTCTTTGGTCTGTACTTTCTGACATAGACATCTTGTGACTTCAGAATGCTTGTCTACACTTTGGGCGTAATAAAATTTGCAATATCTGGCGGTCTCTGTACTATGGAGGAGATACGTGACCTAGTATTCTGATTTAAAGGACACGAACTCACGAAATGAAAAGCAGTGTAGGTACAGTATCAGTCAATCTGTGCAGAAACATAGGGGTTAATTTATTAAGACTACTGAATCTTACATCAGATTTAATTCATTCCTTGAAAGACACAAGACTTGCCAAAATGACTAAGGGTCCCTGGCCTCGTAATAATTGTGTGCCCCTGATCAATTCCAATGCCACCAATGCCAGTCAGGAGCTGGTGGAGATTTGTGGTATAACAGAAGACCGGCACCACACAGTTCTAAAATAAGATGCTCCAAAGTGTTATCTTATTGGAAGTACCAAAGGAGGACAAGTGAGGAAAAGTGACGTCCTTTATAAACCCAATGACTCAGAGATGAAGTCTTCTCTAATTGGAGTTGTTCTCTTTCCTTTTCTTCTCCATCTGGCCCAGACCTCACTGATGACTTCTCCTGATGACGGCAGAATTTGCTTCTGAGACATCTTTAACCCCTAATTTGTGAATCTCCAGCTGCTGCAGTAACACAAATGGTGAAATGTCCACCTTGGGGTCCCGCCATCCCTAGTTACATCACTGGTTTCCATGACTGTATCATTAATGGCCTATATTTCAAAAGGGCCATGAATATGTGATGGTAGGGGTCCAGTTCTCGGCATCCGGCTGAGCTATGAGAACGGGTCCACAATATTGATGACCATCATTATAATAGGCTCTCACTATCAGGTAGATGGGAGCCAACTCTTGTGACCCTGCAATAAGCAGCACGCCATCTCGTTACTAGTGGTGGTGCAGGGTATTGCAGCTTTGGCCCATCGATCTAGAAGTGATCCGCTACAGATCTTTCCTCTACTGACCTCTGACCCAGGAAGGGGAAGTTATAAATTATTGGCTGTGGACTGGCAGCTCCTAGGTAAGTGGTAAAGGAGAATGGTCGATTGGACAAAACAAACTGATAAAAAGGCACAGATGGCACATGGATGACTTCTCTCTTCCGCCCTTTCCTCCAGGGCCCAATTCTTTGTTGTTAGTGAGCCTGGACCACAAAACATAGTTATAGAAACTGTCCTAAGTTTTGCTCTGAGCTCACAGCCACATACACTGGCCCGTGATAATCCTGTCACCTAGTGGATTTATAGAATAGAATAAAACAAGATGTGCTGAGTCATTGCTGCCACCTAGTGGATTGATAGTGTAGACTGAGATGTGCTGAGTCACTGCTGTTACCTAGTGGACTGATAGTGTAGACCGAGATGTGCTGAGTCACTGCTGTTACCTAGTGGATTGATAGCGTAGACTGAGATGTGCTGAGTCATTGCTGCCACCTAGTGGATCAATAGTGTAGACTGGGATGTGCTGAGTCATTGCTGTTACCTAGTGGATCAATAGCGTAGACTGGGATGTGCTGAGTCATTGCTGTCACCTGGTGGATTGGTAGCGCAGACTGGGATGTGCTGAGTCATTGCTGTCGCCTCATGGGTTGATAGCGTAGACCGGGATGTGCTGAGTCATTGCTTTTACCTAGTGGATTGATAGTGTAGATTGGGATGTGCTGAGTCATTGCTGCCACCTAGTGGACTGATAGCGTAGACTGAGATGTGCTGAGTCATTGCTGTCACCTAGTGGATTGATAGTGTAGATTGAGATGTGCTGAGTCATTGCTGTTACCTAGTGGATTGATAGTGTAGATTGAGATGTGCTGAGTCATTGCTGTTACCTAGTGGATTGATAGCGTAGACTGAGATGTGCTGAGTCATTGCTGTCACCTAGTGGATTGATAGCGTAGACTGGGATGTGCTGAGCCATTTCTGTTACCTAGTGAATTGATAGCATAGATCGGGATGTGCTGTCATTGCTGTCTCCTCATGTGTTGATAGCGTAGACTGGGATGTGCTGAGTCATTGCTGCCACATAGTGGATTGATAGTGTAGATTGAGATGTGCTGAGTCATTGCTGTTACCTAGTGGATTGATAGTGTAGATTGGGATGTGCTGAGTCATTGCTGCCACCTGGTGGACTGATAGTGTAGACTGAGATGTGCTGAGTCATTGCTGTCACCTAGTGGATTGATAGCGTAGACTGAGATGTGCTGAGTCATTTCTGTTACCTAGTGGATTGATAGCATAGATTGGGATGTGCTGTCATTGCTGTCTCCTCATGGGTTGATAGCATAGACCGGGATGTGCTGAGTCATTGCTGCCACCTAGTGGATTGATAGTTGTCGGGGGAATCATAATACCCCAGAGATATGCTGTCTGTAAAAGAAAATTAATTAACAGGCCTAGATGGACTGCAGCCATCTTCTTTAAGCCTGGAGAACTGATTAAGACACAAGATGGTGGTGTATCAAAATAGTTCTGTTTAATGGTGGCTAGAACAAAGTATATATCACATGGCATAGACAGAACAGGATTGGCTAGTATAATTAGCCTAACATCTATTGGTGGAGAAGTTTGTAACAATAGCCCTGATGCATATCTATTGGATAAGAAACTGGAGAGAGGTCACACCCCCCTGAGGGCTAGCTCTACTCTAAAATGGAGTCAGTGACCGCATGGTGGCCGCATGGTATCAATCAAAATGGCAGCCATCAGCACATGTCTCAAATACACACCCTAGATGTCTATCTCATGGTATTCTAAAGACAATAGACATCCTTGTTGGAGACAATTAGCTTAATTACCCTTCTCTTTTCCCTTTATCTTTAAAAGGGTCTTTGGTCTTTGATCCTTTCCTAACAATGCCCCTGGTTCCAGACGATCTGTCACCATCCTTTGTACGATAGCATCACCCAATACACAGAGCATAGTATTTACATAACCAGTCTGGCAAGTCTCCAAATTGCTCATCTCTGGACAGATAGAGAATCTCAGCCCCCACCTCTATACACAATTTTTCATTAGATATTAGCCCCCCACAATTCCCCCATTAAGACATTTATTATTTTCATATCAGATGAGTACGTTCACTTAGTTCCCTAAATGCCAGCCCTGCTGAATTCCCCATCTGATATATTTTTTTATAAATGTCTACCACTTATATCTATCTTTATCATAACATCTATTAAAACATATCAAAATTAACTTGAAAAAACAATTTATAAACAATATGACCATGGCAATTTGTACAATGATTTGTAATATCCCCGTTATCCATCTACCTATTCCCTTGAACCAATTAACAGGATTCAGAAAGGAAAAATTGTCGAACCACCAGCTATCTTCATTTTTCCCCACCTCCTTCTCATATTCTTCCCTTAATTTGTATATATTCTCTAATTCTTGTTTTCCTTTGATATTACCTTCTGGATCGATATAATGGCAACAGGTAGATTCCACCACCTGACACATCCCACCCTGGGCCGCAGTAACATAATCTAGTACCAGGGTGTGTTGGTTGGTGACTATGATCAGCTGGTTTTGTACTGCTATGGTGGTGTTAAGTACGCCTAATATACCCCATATTTGATCATCTAAGTAATCGGTGGCTTCTACTAGTTAATCCCAGGTTTGCGTTATCATTGGATAAACAAGGACTGTACTGACTATTTTGTTTCCTGTACTCATTTGGACCAGGTGGGGTCTACCACTTTTCCTAGGGGTGTTATCAGCTGCTGTCTTGTACAGAGTGTATTTAGGTATGGCTCTTGCATTTAGTTTATCAACTACAAAGGTGGCAGGAGTGAGTCTTACTATTGTACATGTACCTGTCACCCCCACCGGTAACCACTTGTATGCATTGTTGCCACATGCCCAATACATCTGAGGAGGTAGAACAAAGAAGGCTGAGTGTTGGGTAATAAGTTTGTGCACCAGGTCCACAAAGCTGGATACATTTTTCAGCATACACCAAGATGGTTGTTTACCCAGGGCCCCACAATATCCAAAATCTCGATTTCCACAAACAAAGTTGAGGTTCTTTTTCCTATAAAACCTTTCTTCAATTGTCTCATTTACACATTCTATATTCCCGGGGATCTCCTTACATGTGTGATTATTCCCTTCTATGAATAGATGTGCATGTTCCCAAGAGGTGTTGTGTAATGTTCTTTCTATGACCCAAGGTGTCCAAAAATCCCCTCTCTTTTTCCCATCATCAGCAAAACTTATCTGTAGTCGAGTTTGGGGAATTTCTCCTAACCGATTAACAGTGGATTTCTTTTGGGTAACCCATCTATCTCCATTATACGTCACATATTGGATATTCTCATTATCCCCAGTAAGATTAACTTGCCACCATGGGTAATCTGTCCACCCCACTATTGGTATCCCCACAGTAACATTTGCCCACAATTTCCACACTGATTCTTTCGTATTGTGGGTGTGATCCATACAACCAGACCAGTCGATCAGTTCTTCCATGGGGACAGGCACAGCTAAAAATGGTAAACTAGAGGAGGAAATGGGTGAGTGAGTGCATATCCAACAATTTTTGAGGGCCTTATTGAACCCTTCTACTATTATAAGATGATGTCTGACAAATTTATTGTCAACTTCTCTAGGTCCCTGAAGAGATTTCCAGGCTCCACTGATTGTGAGTCCTTTAGGAAAGCATAAAACAAGTAATGTCCAGCCTTTCATTCTTTCTGTGGTTCAGGAACCTTTTTACAATGGGAAGCGTGTATCCAGGTAGATTTTCCTTCCAATTTGACTGAAGTGGCAGTTGTCAGCAATACTTGGGAGGGACCGTCATATCTGGGTTCAAGAGGCTTCCTGGTATGTCTTTTCACGACCACCCAATCACCAGGCTGCAAGCTGTGTGTTCCTGAAAGATCAGAAGGGTCTGGAATAGAAGAAAACACCTGCTCATGTGTTACTTTCAGTCTTTGACACAAGTTCTGGACATAGCTGGCAGTACTTATCATACTTAAGTTGTGAAGTCTGGGGAAAATACAACCCTTAGTCTAAGCACTCTTCCATAAAGCACCTTGAGTGTGCACTTCAACCTTTTCTACTTTGCCTGAACTCTGCTCAATCCCCAATACATACATTATTTTATTCATTATTTCACCTGTGAAATGTGTACCTCTATCAGACTCTCTCATCTCAGGTATCCCCAATCTACACACAAGCTCAGATATCAATTTCTTGGCAGTTACCTGCGTCGTTGCTCGGCTGATCCAACCTGAGAACAAATCTACACAGACCAACACATATTTGTACGTTCAGATTCAGGCAATTGTATGTAATGGATACAGGGGTTTTGGTGTGCATGCGGTGTGTCTTAACTACCTGTCCTGGATTGTGTAGAGCACATATGTGACATGCTTTTACGTGATTCCCTGCAGCCCTTCCAACCTGAGGCAAACTATAGTTTACCCACTAATGACTCCATGGCATTTCAAGAGGCATGCACCTTACCGTGGGCCAAACTAGCCATTTGGGGGTACACTGATTTATCCCCCATTTTCACATTCCTTCACATTCTCTGGCACCAGTCTTTGTCCATTTCTCAATTTCCTCACCAGTCACCTTAGAGTACAGCCCCTTGGGGTCTGCTAGGTCAATGTCTCACCTGGTTGAGACCCTTCCATGGCAGTAGTGCCGCTGCTCAATCAGCCTTCTCATTTCCAATACTCTCAGGGTCTCTTCCCTTTGTGTGAGCTCTGACTTTCACAATTGCCAACTGCTTACGGAGCAATGTGGCCTCCATCAACTGACTTACTAAGTTTCCATTCTTAATTGGCTTGCCCTGTGCCGTCAGGAAGTTCCTAGACCTCCATATTGGACCATAACCATGTGCAATGCCAAGCGCATACCTGGAGTCAGTGTGAATGTTTGCTGTGCTATCAGGCTCCTATAAGGTCAGCCTCTTATACTGACATGTGTGGTGGAAGGGCTTCTTATACTATGGTGTCATGTATAATGACTACAGCATACCCTGTATTCAAATTTGCCTTTTTCTGTTAGGTACCTGGAACCGTCCACAAACATCTCATAGTCAGGATTCTCCAATGGGGCATCAATAACATGACTGAAGCCACCTCTTCTGAGAGGGAGTTTAAAAAAAAAAAAAAAAAAATCTCATTAGTAATAAAAAAATTAAAAATTCTCATCATCTACTCCCCTCCTTTTTAATCATGAACTCCTACTGGTAAAAGAGTTGCAGGATTAAAAGTCAAATAACGCTGAAATTAGATGTTTTGAGGAGGATTGTAGAGCAAATTCCATGTTGCTCTATCTTGCCAAAGAAATATGACATCTGTCTATCTGTGTGAGGATTGCCTTACCACTGTTCTGATAGAGGAAAACACATCAGGTTCATGTCTGTCTATCTGTGGCACAAAAAAAATAAAAATTATCAACATATCACAATAATATTCACTTCATTTCCCATAAAACATTTGCCTAATCTTTTAATACTCTGCCTGTTTCTGGCAGTGTCACATCCCCTATCACTTCTCTTGACTCTTTTTAGTTAAGGTGACAATAAGAGACACTTCTAATTAGATTTCCAGTGTCTCACTCTTAAGCTATTCAGGGCAGTACAATACTCTATTTGCCCTTTAGCCATTATACAATAGGACTTTTGAGACCTAATTAAGACACTAATTAAGACATTTTGTAGTTTGAGGGTCCAGCCATTGTAAGTGGCTGGCTGGCTAAAACTTGCCAAACCTGTATTCAGACTTATTTATACAATCCTAAGTAAATTCAATTCTCTAAAACTTCTAAACACTCCAGAATTACAATTAATTCATTAAATGCTCAAAATATATCAGCAGAGAAGGCAAAAACTGTAAGGGATCAAATCTATCTCCCCCCTCCCCCGTCATAACAAGAATTTATACACAAAAACACATTACAGAGCAGATATCCGAGTGAATTCTAATCTTCTTAGTCAGATGTCTATCACCTTGTAGCAAACAATGCCGCAGAAATACCACTTTTGTTTTGTAAAACTACAATTTATCTTTACCTTCGTGTACATATTAAGATAGCTCACATGTATTGCCTACCCCTTTATGGTGCACCAATAACATTGTACAAGTATTAGATACAACTTTTTCACAAAATAATTCCCGATTGTTAACATTCATGGATTTATAGTATAAACCCATGGCACAAGTATAAAACCCATGTGATATACTTGATACACACAAGCACCAATAAACACTGAGTACCTAGTACATGTACATGTTATATTAAGTACATCTCATATTCACCAGAACACATATATATACAGTCCTATGAAAAAGTTTGGGCACCCCTATTAATCTTAATCATTTTTTGTTCTAAATATTTTGGTGTTTGCAACAGCCATTTCAGTTTGATATATCTAATAACTGATGGACACAGTAATATTTCAGGATTGAAATGAGGTTTATTGTACTAACAGAAAATGTGCAATATGCATTAAACCAAAATTTGACCGGTGCAAAAGTATGGGCACCCTTATCATTTTATTGATTTGAATTCCCCTAACTACTTTTTACTGACTTACTGAAGCACAAAATTGGTTTTGTAACCTCAGTGAGCTTTGAACTTCATAGCCAGATGTATCCAATCATAAGAAAAGGTATTTAAGGTGGCCAATTGCAAGTTGATCTCCTATTTGAATCTCCTCTGAAGAGTGGCATCATGGGCTACTCAAAACAACTCTCAAATGATCTGAAAACAAAGATTGTTCAACATAGTTGTTCAGGGGAAGGATACAAAAAGTTGTCTCAGAGATTTAACCTGTCAGTTTCCACTGTGAGGAACATAGTAAGGAAATGGAAGACCACAGGGACAGTTCTTGTTAAGCCCAGAAGTGGCAGGCCAAGAAAAATATCAGAAAGGCAGAGAAGAAGAATGGTGAGAACAGTCAAGGACAATCCACAGACCACCTCCAAAGAGCTGCAGCATCATCTTGCTGCAGATGGTGTCACTGTGCATCGGTCAACTATACAGCGCACTTTGCACAAATAGAAGCTGTATGGGAGAGTGATGAGAAAGAAGCCGTTTCTGCACGTACGCCACAAATAGAGTTGCCTGAGGTATGAAAAAGCACATTTGGACAAGGCAGCTTCATTTTGGAAACAAAAATTGAGTTGTTTGGTTATAAAAAAAAGGCGTTATGCATGGCGTCCAAAAAGAAACAGCATTCCAAGAAAAACACATGCTACCCACTGTAAAATTTGGTGGAGGTTCCATCATGCTTTGGGGCTGTGTGGCCAATGCTGGCATCGGGAATCTTGTTAAAGTTGAGGGTCGCATGGATTCCACTCAGTATCAGCAGATTCTTGAGAATAATGTTCAAGAATCAGTGACGAAGTTGAAGTTACGCCGGGGATGGATATTTCAGCAAGACAATGATCCAAAACACCGCTCCAAATCGACTCAGGCATTCATGCAGAGGAACAATTACAATGTTCTGGAATGGCCATCCCAGTCCCCAGACCTGAATATCATTGAACATCTGTGGGATGATTTGAAGCGGGCTGTCCATGCTCGGCGACCATCTAACTTAACTGAACTTGAATTGTTTGTCCAAAATACCTTTATCCAGGATCCAGGAACTGATTAAAAGCTACAGGAAGCGACTAGAGGCTGTTATCTTTGCAAAAGGAGGATCTACTAAATATTAATGTCACTTTTCTGTTGAGGTGCCCATACTTTTGCACCGGTCAAATTTTGGTTTAATGCATATTGCACATTTTCTGTTAGTACAATAAACCTCATTTCAATCCTGAAATATTACTGTGTCCATCAGTTATTAGATATATCAAACTGAAATGGCTGTTATAAACACCAAAATATTTAGAACTAAAAATGATTAAGATTAATAGGTTTGCCCAAACTTTTTCATAGGACTGTATATTCAACGATGGAAAGGAACTCATATCTACTTGTCACCACCCTCTATGGGGTTATCAGCATTCAATTTCTTCATCTGCTCCCTGTGGAGACTAAAAATGTAACAATATAAACATGGACAAACAGAGCATGTGCATATAGCAAATACATGTAACACATATGGGCCCATTCACTTCCATACATACATGCAACCTTCACACTGGAGCTCCAGACACACACATCCATTAAATCATAAAGAACTTGTCAAATTTTCATCTATTTTGTACAGTGATATATCACTTATTGTCTCAGAATGGACAATCTTATTTTCCTACAAATAATCACAGAGTTAGTTATAATTCCTGCACTGCTGAATATTGAAGAAGAGAAAATAAATAAATAAATAAATAAACAAAACATGTCATTAGATGGCTTCGTCTTCTCATCAATGTGTATATCACTGAAAAATAAACATAATAATGATTATCTAACATTTATGCCATTAATCCAATTCTAAAGACATTAAATATGATTTAAACAGCCAATACTGATACCAACATTACATATTAATATCTTTGTGCAATTTTTTTTTTTTTTTTTAATATTTCCATGGCAAACCCCACTCATCTAATTACCACAGATGCTCAGAACCACATACACTATATTTGAGATTTGCCTTGAGGACCGACTGCCAGACTTTTAACACTTTCCTTTACAAGATTCCAATCAAAGTTGTTACCACTGTAACATCACAATAATCTTACACAAAATCAAAAACTGGCATTGACTGAAAACAGCTTACACTATAAAGTTATAAATTATTAAACCATATATTCATAATTGTCCATACATTATACCAATGATGTTACATTGTATCACTTATAGCTGAAATCTTAGCTACCTGCCGTGTCTCCCCTCCCCCTTCTGTTGAATTCTAGCAAAACCTGTATCCTGTATACCTCTGGTGTCGAGATATACGAGTCACACTGGGGGGAGGGGCCTGACCTTCATCATCACTCACATGGCACTAACAACACAATGCCATTTGCAGACCACATTTAACCCTTTATCTGGACTGTGAGTGAGGGCTCACTATACATTCCCTTACACTAAGAAAAATATACAAACACTTAATACCTTATTTCTGTAACCATTCCTTACTTAATTTTTTTTTTTCCCAAATATCCAACATCTTATCAGCAGTTTCTCACCTCCATTTCTAACTGCTCTTTCCTTAAACTATCTTTTGGGTTGATTTCCATACCGACTGACTCTGCACGCCTCCCATTCTGTTCTTCAATTAGAGCATACATTTCCCTTTGTAACTTATGCACCTGTATCTGTCCTGCATGCTCTAATCTCCATTGGTTCCCAAAATTTACTATCAAACAATCCTGATCTTAGGAACCCCTGCTCTCTTAAGGATTTTTATTTATTTTTATTTTTTTATTTTTTATTTTTCTCGGGCGGCAACTTCTCTCTCTCTCTCTCTCTCTCTCTCTCTCTCTATTAGTTCATATGGGGTATACCATATCTCAGAGGGTCCCTTCCCCATACTAGCTGATGGCCAGTCAGCCGTGAGCTTCCCACCCCTCTAGGGCAATTAAGACAATAGAGGGTCACCCTTGACTACTCGAGGGTCATACATATTTCTCCCCAGGGTCACACAGATCGCTCTGGGGGTCATACTGACCTCTCTTAGTGGGAGCTCCCAAACAGTCACTCTGTTTTCACTGAACTAATCTCTAATGTACAAGTTTCCGATATCTGTGCTCAAGGCAAAACCTATTCCGAACACCCCTGAATCTTTGCACGTACTTGCGCGGATTCTACTCAGTCCTTAGTGCTTAAACAAGGACTTTTCAATCACTCAGTATTAAGGATGGAGACTGACTCTCCCTTCTATGCCTCCCTATACACTTTATAACAGATGTATCAATCAAATGACAGCATGGACAGTATACAAAGAATGAGGTATAACATTCCCACCCCCTTTACAGACAATATATTCTATTGGTTCTTTCGAGCTATATAAAAAAATGGCGTCGATTTTATACTATATGTAGCACTAACCTCACTTATCAACACACAGGATCCGGGACACGTAGGAACTCAGATTAATTATTTGGTAAAGCAAACGCTTACCTTTCTTTCAGCGCTGATTTATTCATCTGAGGTCCTCCGGGCCCGTCTCCAAATCGGTTGGTGAGTGGATCAGTACACTATCGGCTGCACATCAAACGATCATCGACGCCCTCACGTTGGGCGACAATTTCTGTCGGGGGAATCATAATACCCCAGAGATATGCTGTCTGTAAAGGAAAATTAATTAACAGGCCTAGATGGACTGCAGCCATCTTCTTTAAGCCTGGAGAACTGATTAAGACACAAGATGGTGGTGTATCAAAAGAGTTCTGTTTAATGGTGGCTAGAACAAAGTATATATCACATGACATAGACAGAACAGGATTGGCTAGTATAATTAGCCTAACATCTATTGGTGGAGAAGTTTGTAACAATAGCCCTGATGCATATCTATTGGATAAGACACTGGAGAGAGGTCACACCCCCCTGAGGGCTAGCTCTACTCTAAAATGGAGTCAGTGACCGCATGGTGGCTGCATGGTATCAATCAAAATGGCAGCCATCAGCACATGTCTCAAATACACACCCTAGATGTCTATCTCATGGTATTCTAAAGACAATAGACATCCTTCTTGGAGACAATTAGCTTAATTACCCTTCTCTTGTCCCTTTATCTTTAAAAGGGTCTTTGGTCTTTGATCCTTTCCTAACAATGCCCCTGATTCCAGACGATCTGTCACCATCCTTTGTACGATAGCATCACCCAATACACAGAGCATAGTATTTACATAACCAGTCTGGCAAGTCTCCAAATTGCTCATCTCTGGACAGATAGAGAATCTCATCCCCCACCTCTATACACAATTTTTCATAAGATATTATTAGCCCCCCACATAGTGTAGATTGAGATGTGCTGAGTCATTGCTGTTACCTAGTGGATTGATAGTGTAGATTGGGATGTGCTGAGTCATTGCTGCCACCTAGTGGATTGATAGTGTAGATTGAGATGTGCTGAGTCATTGCTGTTACCTAGTGGATTGATAGTGTAGATTGAGATGTGCTGAGTCATTGCTGCCACCTGGTGGACTGATAGTGTAGACTGAGATGTGCTGAGTCATTGCTGTTACCTAGTGGATTGATAGTGTAGATTGGGATGTGCTGAGTCATTGCTGTCACCTAGTGGATTGATAGCATAGACTGAGATGTGCTGAGTCATTGCTGTTACTTAGTGGATTGATAGCATAGACTGGGATGTGCTGAGTCATTGCTGCCACCTAGTGGACTGATAGCGTAGACTGAGATGTGCTGAGTCATTGCTGTTACCTAGTGGATTGATAGTGTAGATTGGGATGTGCTGAGTCATTGCTGTCACCTAGTGGATTGATAGCATAGACTGAGATGTGCTGAGTCATTGCTGTTACTTAGTGGATTGATAGCATAGACTGGGATGTGCTGAGTCATTGCTGCCACCTAGTGGACTGATAGCGTAGACTGGGATGTGCTGAGTCATTGCTGCCACCTAGTGGACTGATAGCGTAGACTGAGATGTGCTGAGTCATTGCTGTTACCTAGTGGATTGACAGCATAGACTGGGATGTGCTGAGTCATTGCTGCCACCTAGTGGATTGATAGCGTAGACCGGGATGTGCTGAGTCATTGCTGCCACCTAGTGGATTGATAGCGTAGACTGTGATGTGGTGAGTCATTGCTGCCACCTAGTGGATTGATAGCGTAGGCTGAGATGTGCTGAGTCATTGCTGTTACCTAGTGGATTGATAATGTAGACTGAGATGTGCTGAGTCATTGCTGTTACCTAGCTGTAAATGGGTTAATGCATAGAAGTATCAATATGTGTTGTGTCTCAGAATGACTCCCGGGCTGATACATTGTAACAAGCTGTAGCCATTTGAGCTGAAGAGGTGATGGCTTTCTCAGCTTGTGTATGTAAATGTTTTAACTTACTGACAAGTAGAGATCTTAAAATGGTGAAGAATAAAAAGACGAAACAAGTGCCAGCTATAAACCTTTATTTATATAAGGTCTCGTAGACTTGAGTATCATTTGTGGATACAGGTTACTTCTTACTTGGCGCTTCTGTTAGATTTACAATCTTATTTCGGTCCCTGCAGTATCTGGTGTCATCAGAACTTTTCGCTTTACAAAGAAATCCATAGTCACATGGGCAGTAAAAGTCGACCCCGATATTCTAAATAAAATGATACGGTTAATGCAGATACTTATTACTCCTAACCCACCTGTCACCAAAAATTTGGCAGCCCCCCCATCCAAAAAAAAAATTCTCACCAAAAATGTAAAATTATTGTCCCCTATGTATCCAAAACCCAACGCAAATAAAATGTAGCAAAAATATATATGTCCCACTACTGGTAGGTGTATAGCTTGTATTTATTAGTTGCACCAAGAATATAAGAAGAAGAAGAAGAAGAGCGCCATCCGGAGTTCAGTTTTTAGGAATTGCAAATATATACTACAAGCAAATAGTAGGCATCTGGGCATCTCCAGCCTGTCCATTACATTTGCCCCTGACTTATAGACACGGCAGGAGAGGTGACTGCTCCACTGTCCGACCCTTTGATATGTGAAGATAAAACCAACACAACATCTGTTACTGATACTCACCGAAATGAAACATCTCTCACCCTCTGCTGCTCTCGCTGCACATCTGGGTAATCTCAGGCCGTTCTCCCTCCGACAACACCCGCTCTTACATTGTACACTTTGTAAACATAGTTCCCCATTTTCCTAAATGTAAAACAGCGCAAATCCATTGTTGTGAAGGAGATGAGATTGTTCCACCTTAGTGTATTGTCACACACATGTAAGATACAGATATGTCCTATGTTTTAAAGGGATCCTATCACTACATACCCTTTTTTTTTTGATAACACGTAGGAATAGCCTTAAGAAAGACTATCCTTCTCCTACCTTTAGATGTCTTCTCTGCGCCGCCGTTCTGTAGCAATCCCGGTTTTTGTCGGTATGCAAATGAGTTCTCTCGCAGCACTGGGGGAGGGCCTCAGCACTCAAACAGCACTAGGGGCGTAACCAATGCTACGAGAGAATTCTCCAGCGACGCCTCTGTCTTCTTCTGGAACTCCTTCTCCCTGTATTTTCTTCCGTCCTGGGTTTTAATCCTCTAGGCCTTGGGCCTGTGGCAGAGAAAATGGCCCCTTACATCAGCTTACTGTGTAAGCGGCCACAAGAAAATGGCCGCTTACACCATATTACTCGGGCTGTTGTAAGCGGCCATTTTCTTCTGGCCCGGGCATACACAGTCCGCTCTGCCCGAGGGCTAGAAGATCGAAACCCAGGACAGAAGAAGATACAGGGAGAGGCCGTTCAAGAAGATGGAGGCGGTGCTGGAGAGTTCTCTCGCAGCATTGGGGACGCCCCCTGTGTTGTGAGAGAACTGATATGCATACCGAGGAAAAAACAGATTTCAACCGAACGGCGGCGCGGAAAAGACATCTAAAGGTAGGAGAATAATAATAATAATAATATAATAATAATAATAATAAATTTTTATTTATATAGCGCCAACATATTCCGCAGCGCTGTACAATTTGTAGGGTTAAAATACAGACAGAAAGATACATTACAAAGAAAATCATTTCACACAATGGGACTGAGGGCCCTGCTCGCAAGAGCTTACAATCTATAAGGTAGAGGGGGTGACACAAGAGGTAGAAGGGGCGATATTGCTTATGCAGAGGTCAGACACTTTTGTAATAGAGGTGACTGTCATTACACAAACTTAAAACTTTATGAGCCGTCACCAGTCGTGTCCTGTAACATGTGGATGGAGCTTGGACCTATAAAGTTATCCTGAGATGACATCATATCATGTGGGGAAAATGTGGGAGCGGGGACAGAGGAGGGTTAAGGGTTTACATTAGAAATTGTGATCGGCCTGTCTGAAAAGATGCGTCTTTAGTTTGCGTTTGAAACTGTAGAAATTGGGAGTTAATCTGATTGTCCGGGGTAGAGCATTCCAGAGAAGTGGTGCAGCTCGGGAGAAGTCTTGTATACGAGCGTAGGAGGTTCTGATAATAGAGGATGTAGATGTTGAAGAGCGTTGGGCTCAGGCTACAGCCTTGTCTGACCCCTCGGGCCTGTTGGAAGTATGCTGTCCTTTTCCCATTCACCTTCACATTGCACTGGTTTCCGGTGTAGGAGCTCTTGATGACGTCATACGTTCTTCCTCCTATTCCACTCTCCAGGAGTTTTAGGAGTAGGCCTGGGTGCCATACTGAGTCGAACGCCTTCTTAAAATCTACGAAGCAGGTGAATATCTTGCCTCCTCTGGTGTTGTGGACGTGCGTCTTGATGAGGCTGTGCAGGGTGTAGATATAGTCTGTGGTGCGGTGGTTTGGCATGAACCCTGCTTGGCTCTTGCTGAGGACCCCGTGTTGTGTGAGGAAGGTGAGGATTCTTTTATTGATGATGCTGTTGAACAGTTTCCCTAGCGTGCTGCTGACGCAGATCCCTCTGTAGTTGTTGGGGTCGTATTGGTCTCCATTCTTATAGATGGGGGTTATGAGGCCTTGGTTCCAGTCATGGGGGAAGTGTCCGGTGTTGAGGACGAGGGTGAATAGATCTATCAACCTTGACTAAAGAAGAAAGAAAGAGCCTCAATCTGAGCGTTACATCCTGGATCCTTCTCCATTGTCCATTGTGTAGTTTATATTTATTTTTTAACTACATGTATGCTGAGTGAAAAGAAACATGTGAAGCCACAAGTATCGACATACCACAGGTAAAGTTCCATATGAATTTTGCCTATTAAATAGAGGCACACATTACCTGGTTACTGACAAATCAAAGGTACAGTCATACTCAATTTTTTGGAAAAATTTAAGGGGTGCCAACACTTACAGCCATAAATTTATAGGAAAGTTGCCGAACCTATCACATGTAAAACTTTATTTATAGGTCAACAACCTCTTGGAGATCACGTTAGATGGTAGATTAGGTTCTTCATTTGTGTCCTCGCAATATCCAGGATCTGTTTTTATGATGGCCCCCATTACTGATCTGTTCACTTTACATGTATACCCTCTTACACATGGGCAGTAATGGTGGATGACAAAAAGACGTTAGAGAACAAAAATCTAGTAAAAGGATCCTGGGCAATCATGCAGGCCGGAGGTGTCAGGAGAGGCGCGGGAGATGAGCGGACCAGTAGCCAAACATATGCAAAAGGAACTAAAATAATGTAAACATCCTGTTGTGTCTACATTTGCAGGTCAACGGTGACTAGACGGTGTAAAGGTTTGGCCGATTTATTGTCCAGTATCGGTCACTATGATAAACCTGTTGTATTAGCAGACTTATAATCAGTCACTGTGATAAATCTGTTGTAGTATCAGATTTATAATCAGTCACTGTGATAAATCTGTTGTAGTATCAGATTTAGAATCAGTCACTGTGATAAATCTGTTGTAGTATCAGATTTAGAATCAGTCATTGTGATAAATGTGTTGTAGTATCAGACTTATAATCAGTCACTGTGATAAATATGGTAAATCTGGGCCATAGTGTTGTTTAATATGATGTTTATAGTCTTATAATCTTCTACATCTGGTCTGGGTAATACATTATGTTGGATGGCTTCTTTTCATGAACTGGCCCAGAATTACTAATAGTGTAACAGTCTGAAAATACTCCAGTTTTATCACAGTGACTGATGCAGGGTGATATATCTGCAGTATATTTAGATTGTCTAGATTTCTACCTCCTTCTAGTTGGTTTTCTTTAAACCAGAATTTTTCGTCACTGTTTTGGCACATTGTGGTAGAATTAAGCCACGCCCCTTTTTTCTGATTACCCGCCTGCACATGTCTAGCCAAAACCATATGTGCCACATTGCAACAAAGATGCGCCATGTTTTCTCTACTCTCATACTGGCCTAGATTTACAAAAGTAAATCTAGGCCACTATGTTGCTCATTTAATGGGGTATCCTGGCCCCAAATCAATTTTTCATACTGGTCCACATTATAGATCATCGGCATGTGATTTTTGGGGATCCAATACGAGAACCCTGACAGATCAGCTGTTGCGGTACTGAGGAAGGACACTGAGGAAGGATTGTTATCTGAAACGCGTCTATCTGACGCAGGCTTTTCCTGTGCATTGCGTGCTGTTTTATTTACATTGCGATAACAAGAAATAAAGAAGACTTATATTGGACTTTCTTATCTCGTTGCTGGATGATCCTTTGTATTCTATGTCAGCTGTTGCGGTAGTCTGCAGGCAGCATCTCTTGTATTCCAGTAATAGGAGAGGTGCTGCAGTTCCCCGATACCTCTAATATGCCATTGCTGCGTCGCTCCTATTACGGTGAAGCAAGAAAGAGAATGACACAGTAAGTACGAGATATAAACCTTTATTTCTATAAGACCAGCAGGCTGGATGATACGGGTGGATATAGGTATATACCGTCTTAGAAGATCGTTACATTTTCTTTTATTATTTTCTTGCTTTCATGCATGTAGTATACACTGCCCGAAGAGTTCATCATCATGTTATAGGCACATGCGAGCACACCGTCACATGCACAGAAAGGATTGATATTGTAATTCTAAAGAAAATGATGATAAGGTTAATACAGATACTTATTACTTATCAATCCCATCTCTCACCCAAAAATTAAAATCGGTTCCCCCTCCCATATGTACATCTAGTAACCAAAAATGTGAAGGTTTGTGATGCATGACTACTACATGTATGAGCCCTCCATACATATGTATTTGTACAGTACCATCAAGAATAACATAGGAAGAGCGCCATCCGGAGTTCAGGTTTCTAAACATTTTTAGTCAATGAGAAGATATATGAAAATATATACTAAAACTGAATGTTAAAGGGGCTCTATCACTGGATTTTCACTATTTCAGATAAACATATGCCTGAAGGCTATTCAAGTCCTGCTAATCATTTGTTAAAAGACCCCCCCCCCCCCGTTTTAGTGAATTACCTTTTAAACGTATATGTAAAGGAGCCCTCTGTGCACCATGGGCGTTCCTGTGCACCCCTCGCGTCATGTTCTGTTCACGCCCTCCTCTGTGGTTTTTCTATGTAAGTCCCTCCTCCTTTTTTGATTCACCATCTCTAGCTGTCTCTTCCTTTCTTCTGGAAAAGGACCTGTGATGACGTCACTACAAGGTCCTTGGTCGTCTTCTAAGTACTGATCTATGCAGAGCAGGGGCTGCAGCTCCCTGTGTCTATCGTAGCATAGATCTACTGTGCACATGGAGACCTGTGATCGACACAGGGAGCTGCAGCCCCTGCTCTGCATAGATCAGTACTTAGAAGACGACCAAGGACCTTGTCGTGACGTCATCACAGGTCCTGTGCCACTAGCAGGGAAGAGACAGCTAGAGCTGCTGAATCAAAAGGAGGAGGAGGGACTTACATAGAAGAACCACAGAGGAGGGCGTGAACAGAGTATGACGTGAGCGGTGCACGGGAACGCCCACGGTGCACAGAGGGCTCCTTTACATATACATTTACAAGGTAATTCATTAAAACAGGGTTTTTTTTTTAACAAACGAATAGCAGGACTTGAATAGCCTTTTTAAAGGCATATGTTTATCTAAAATAGCGAAAAATCCAGTGATAGAGCCCCTTTAAGGATGGTGGGAAGATGAGTGAGGGGAGGTCCATGAGTAAACTTACATAGTATACACACACATATATACTGTCATATGCTAAAATACAGTAATCAGGGGCATAACTAGGAAATATGGAGCCCCATAGCAAGTTTTTGATAGTGGACCCCCCCCCCAGCTCCCACACCATACAATGCCCCCTTTACTTGTCTCCATACGGTATAATGCCCCCTTTACTTGTCTCCATACGGTATAATGCCCCCTTTACTTATCTCCACCAAACAGTATATTGACCATTTATTGATCGCCATAAAATATATTGCCTCCTTTATCTGCTCCCCATTAAGTATACACTCATGTTAAAGCCCCGCATACAATAACATTCACAATGGGGTGGAATTGGAGAAAATCTGCATTTGTGGTTGATATAAAGGACAGACTGGAAGAGGAACATCTTGAAAGACCAAGTGAATTAAGGAGTCGGGTGTTGTGTTTGAGAAAGAGAAGACAGTCGGAAAGACGCTCACTGGTCTGGTGAACTGGCTTTCCATCATCGTACAGCAGTATGGGTTTTATGGCGGAGGGGAGCGATTCCTCTGTGACCTGCTGTATGATGGACATCTGTCTGGGTGGCAGCCTGGGAGGAGATGGGCACATTGGATATTGGAGAGAGGGTGGTATCACCTTTGTTGGGCACCCATATTGCTACCATCCCAATACAGACACCCCCGTCCCTGACATACACCCCTGAGACATGTCAGAAGAGACAACTTGTCCTCTGTAGGAAGAACCAGCACAACAGCTGTTACTGATACTGACCTTAGAGATCCATTTACATCCTTCTGTTACTTCTGGTTCACATCTACGAAAGATCAGACTGCTCTTCGTGCAACAACAGCCGCTCTTACATTCTTCATGTCCCCAACAAGTTTCACCATTGTTCTACATGTAACAGAGCAAATACGTCTTTTTGTTAATCAGTTTATTAGATTCGTTTCAGCCTTTAGGCCGAGGCCGCGGGGTGAGGAAAAGCTGCTTTTAGTGTAAATAAAAAGTAGTACAGTCATGGTCAAAAGTTTTGAGAATGATACAAATATTAATTTTTACAAAGTCTACTGCTTCAGTTGTTCTAATGGCAATTTGCATATACTCCAGAATGTTATAAAGAGTGATCAGCTTAACAGCAATTACTTGCAAAGTCAATATTTGCCTAGAAAATGAACTTTATCCCCCAAAACACATTTCAACATCATTGCAGCCCTGCCTTAAAAGGACCAGCTAACATCGTTTCAGTGATTTCTCCATTAACACAGGTGTGGGTGTTGATGAGGACAGGGCTGGAGATCAATCTGTCATGATTAAGTAAGAATGACACCACTGGACACTTTAAAAGGAGGCTGGTGCTTGGTATCATTGTTTCTCTTCTGTTAACCATGGTTATTAGAGATGAGCGAACACTAAAATGTTCGAGGTTCGAAATTCGAATCGAACAGCCGCTCACTGTTCGTGTGTTCGAACGGGTTTCGAACCCCATTATAGTCTATGGGGAACATATACTCGTTAAGGGGGAAACCCAAATCCGTGTCTGGAGGGTCACCAAGTCCACTATGACACCACAGGAAATGATGCCAACACCTCTGGAATGACACTGGGACAGCAGGGGAAGCATGTCTGGGGGCATCTAACACACCAAAGACCCTCTATTACCCCAACATCACAGCCTAACAACTACACACTTTACACACTCAATACCACCTCTCTGACAGTAGGAAAACACCTTGAAACATGTGTATTTGGCACTTGCAGTGAGGAGAGCTTGTCACCAGCAGTGAATTTGGCCCTTGTAGTAAGTTGAGGTTGGCACCAACATTTGTTTTGAAAATCAGGGTGGATTCAGCCTCTAACCAGCAGAGTTGGGGCAAATTCATGGTGGAGGGAGCCTCTAAAAACCCCAGTTTGGACCAATTCATGGTGGAGGGAGCCTCTAAAAAACCCAGTTTGGACCAATTCATGGTGGAGGGAGCCTCTAAACAGCCCAGTTTGGGCAAATTCATGGTGAAGTAGAGCCTCTAAAAACCCCAGTTTGGACCAATTCATGGTGGAGGGAGCCTCTAAACAGCCCAGTTTGGACCAATTCATGGTGGAGGGAGCCTCTAAAAACCCCAGTTTGGACCAATTCATGGTGGAGGGAGCCTCTAAAAACCCCAGTTTGGACCAATTCATGGTGGAGGGAGCCTCTAACCAGCCCAGTTTGGGCAAATTCATGGTGGAGGGAGCCTCTAAACAGCCCAGTTTGGGCAAATTCATGGTGGAGGGAGCCTCTAAAAACCCCAGTTTGGACCAATTCATGGTGGAGGGAGCCTCTAAAAACCCCAGTTTGGACCAATTCATGGTGGAGGGAGCCTCTAAAAACCCCAGTTTGGACCAATTCATGGTGGAGGGAGCCTCTAAAAACCCCAGTTTGGACCAATTCATGGTGGAGGGAGCCTCTAAAAACCCCAGTTTGGACCAATTCATGGTGGAGGGAGCCTCTAAAAAAACCAGTTTGGGCAAATTCATGGTGGAGGGAGCCTCTAAAAACTCCAGTTTGGACCAATTCATGGTGGAGGGAGCCTCTAAAAACCCCAGTTTGGACCAATTCATGGTGGAGGGAGCCTCTAAAAAACCCAGTTTGGACCAATTCATGGTGGAGGGAGCCTCTAAAAACCCCAGTTTGGACCAATTCATGGTGGAGGGAGCCTCTAACCAGCCCAGTTTGGTCAAATTCATGGTGGAGGGAACCTCTAAACAGCCCAGTTTGGGCAAATTCATGGTGGAGGGAGCCTCTAAAAACCCCAGTTTGGACCAATTCATGGTGGAGGGAGCCTCTAAAAACCCCAGTTTGGACCAATTCATGGTGGAGGGAGCCTCTAAAAACCCCAGTTTGGACCAATTCATGGTGGAGGGAGCCTCTAAAAACCCCAGTTTGGACCAATTCATGGTGGAGGGAGCCTCTAAAAAACCCAGTTTGGGCAAATTCATGGTGGAGGGAGCCTCTAAAAACTCCAGTTTGGACCAATTCATGGTGGAGGGAGCCTCTAAAAACCCCAGTTTGGACCAATTCATGGTGGAGGGAGCCTCTAAAAAACCCAGTTTGGACCAATTCATGGTGGAGGGAGCCTCTAAAAACCCCAGTTTGGACCAATTCATGGTGGAGGGAGCCTCTAAAAAACCCAGTTTGGACCAATTCATGATGGAGGGAGCCTCTAAACAGCCCAGTTTGGACCAATTCATGGTGGAGGGAGCCTCTAACCAGCAGAGTTGTGGGAAATCAGGGTGGAGGGAGCCTCTAACCAGCAGAGTTGTGGGAAAGCAGGGTGGAGGGAGCCTCTAACCAGCAGAGTTGTGGGAAATCAGGGTGGAGGGAGACTCTAACCAGCAGAGTTGGTGGAAAGCAGGGTGGAGGGAGCCTCTAACCAGCAGAGTTGGTGGAAATCAGGGTGGAGGGAGCCTCTAACCAGCAGAGTTGGGGGAAATCAGGGTGGAGGGAGCCTAGTATTAGCAGAATTGTGCAACGCTTATGGTGGATGAATATGAGGATGCGGAGGAATTGGAGAGGTTGAGTACAGACATGGAGTTTCATGTTGGGGTGCTTTACACAGGTGGGCACAAAAATGAAGGCTCTATCCAGTGGTGGTTCATTTTTATCAAAGTGAGCCGGTCAGTGATGATGCCACCGGCTGCACTGAACACCCTCTCAGATAGGACGCTGGCGGCAGGACAGGACAGCACCTCCAAGGCATATAGGGCAAGTTCAAGCCACAGGTCCAACTTCGACACCCAATACGTGTAGGGCGCAGAGGGGTCGGAGAGGACAGGGCTGTGGTCGGAAAGGTATTCCCGCAACATGCGCCTATACTTCTCACGCCTGGTGACACTAGGACCCTCCATGGCGGCACTTTGGCTAGGGGGTGCCAACAAGGTGTCCCAGACCTTAAACAGTGTGCCCCTCGTTTGTGTGGACCGGTGAGAACTTGGTCGCCTACTGGAGGACAACGTCACATGCATGAAACATCTCCATCATATTCTGCACCAATTGCCTGTGGCAAGCATTGATGCGATTGGCCCTCCCCTCTACCGGAATAAAAGACGAGATGTTGTTTTTATACCGGGGGTCAAGGATAGCAAAGATCCAGTACTGGTTGTCCTCCATGATTTTGACAATACGCTTGTCGGTTGTAAAGCACCCCAACATGAACTCAGCCATGTCTGCCACAGTGTTAGTTGGCATGACTCCTCTGGCCCCACCGGAAAGTTCAATCTCCATTTCCTCCTCATCCTCCATGTCTACCCATCCGCGCTGCAACAAGGGGACGATTCGAAGTTGCCCGGAAGCCTCCTGTATCACAATCACATCATCGGACAACTCTTCTTCCTCCTCCTCCTCCTCCTCCTCCTCCTCCTCCTCCATTAAACACGATGAAGCGGACAGATGTGTGGACCTACTCTCCAGCTGTGACGGATCGGATGCTATCCCTAACTCCTCTGTGTGATCTGAGTTATCCCTGATGTCAATCAGGGATTCTCTCAGAACACACAAGAGCGGGATTGTAAGGCTCACCATCGCATCCTCAGAGCTCACCCTCCTTGTGGACTCCTCAAACACCCGTAGGATGTCACAAAGGTCTCTCATCCATGGCCACTCATGGATGAGAAACTGAGGCAGCTGACTTTGTGGCACCCTAGGGTTTTGTAGCTGGTATTCCATCAAAGGTCTCTGCTGCTCAACCACTCTATTCAACATCTGAAACGTTGAGTTCCAGCGTGTGGGGACGTCGCACAAAAGCCGGTGTTGTGGCACATGCAGGCGTTGCTGGAGAGATTTTAAGCTAGCAGCGGCTACTGTGGACTTGCGAAAGTGGGCGCACATGCGCCGCACTTTCACCAGTAGCTCTGGAACATTGGGGTAGCTCTTTAGGAAACGTTGCACCACTAGGTTGAAGACGTGGGCCAGGCATGGAACATGTTGGAGTCCGGCAAGCTCCAGAGCTGCTACCAGGTTCCGGCCGTTATCACAAACGACCATGCCTGGGCCCAGGTGCAGCGGCTCAAACGTGGGTGCACATAACCCCAATATATTCTTTGAATTCCCAGTCAGACAATGGCACTATATACCAGTAGCAAAAATTGTGGGTGCACGTAACCCCAATATATTCTTTGAATTACCAGTCAGAAACTGGCACTATATGGCAGTAGCAAGAACTGAGGGTATTTGTAACCCCAATATATTCTTTGAATTCCCAGTCAGACAATGGCACTATATACCAGTAGCAAGAATTGTGGGTGCACGTAACCCCAATATATTCTTTGAATTCCCAGTGAGACAATGGCACTATATACCAGTAGCAAAAATTGTGGGTGCACGTAACCCCAATATATTCTTTGAATTACCAGTCAGACAATGGCACTATATACCAGTAGCAAAAATTGTGGGTGTATATAGCCCCAATCCTATTGCTAGGGGACTTGAAGGGTATTTCTGAGGTGAAGGTGGGGGGGGGGGCACACCGTTGGAACGGGGATTTGGGGTGTATATATGGGGTATACGGGAATACACTGTCAGTGTATTCCATTCAGGATCCTGGGAAAGCTGGGTTGCGGCGATTGAGCCCGTCAGTGCCACGTTACACTGACAAGCTTCTCCCTGGAATTTAGCTCTTATAAGAGCTGTTGGTTGTCTTCTCCTTCCTATCCTAGCCTGTCCCTGCCTACCCAGAATCTAAGCCCTAGCTAGCTGGACGGAAACCTCCGTCCCCGGGGAATTGCAAGCTCAGAATGACGCGAAGCTGGGCGTCGCTGTTCTTTTAAATTAGAGGTCACATGTTTTCGGCAGCCAATGGGTTTTGCCTACTTTTTTCAACGTCACCGGTGTCGTAGTTCCTGTCCCACCTACCCTGCGCTGTTATTGGAGCAAAAAAGGCGCCAGGGAAGGTGGGAAGGGAATCGAGTAATGGCGCACTTTACCACGCGGTGTTCGATTCGATTCGAACATGCCGAACAGCCTAATATCCGATCGAACATGAGTTCGATAGAACACTGTTCGCTCATCTCTAATAGTTATCTCTAAAGAAACACGTGCAGTCATCATTGCACTGCACAAAAATGGCCTAACAGGGAAGAGTATCGCAGCTAGAAAGATTGCACCTCAGTCAACAATCTATCGCATCATCAAGAACTTCAAGGAGAGAGGTTCCATTGTTGGCAAAAAGGCTCCAGGGCGCCCAAGAAAGACCAGCAAGCGCCAGGACCATCTCTTAAAAGTGTTTCATCTGCAGGATCGGGCTACCAGCAGTGCAGAGCTTGCTCAGGAATGGCAGCAGGCAGGTGTGAGTGCATCTGCACGCACTGTGAGGCGGAGACTCTTGGAGCAAGGCCTGGTCTCAAGGAGGGCAGAAAAGAAGCCACTTCTCTCCAGAAAAAAACATCAGGGACAGACTGATATTCTGCAAAAGGTACAGGGAGTGGACTGCTGAGGACTGGGGTAAAGTCATTTTCTCTGATGAATCCCCTTTTTGATTGTTTGGGACATCTGGAGAACAGCTTATTGGGAGAAGACGAGGTGAGCGCTACCACCAGTCTTGTCTCATGCCAACTGTAAAGCATCCTGAAACCATTCATGTGTGGGGTGGCTTCTCAGCCAAGGGAATCGGCTCTCTCACAGTCTTGCCTAAAAACACAGCCATGAATAAAGAATGGGACCAGAATGTCCTCCAAGATCAACTTCTCCCAACCGTCCAAGAGCAGTTTGGCGATCAACAATGCCTTTTCCAGCATGATGGAGCACCTTGCCATAAAGCAAAGGTGAGAACTAAATGGCTCAGGGAACAAAACATAGAGATTTTGGGTCCATGGCCTGGAAACTCCCCAGATCTTAATCCCATTGAGAACTTGTGGTCAATCATCAAGAGACGGGTGGACAAACAAAAACCTACAAATTCTGACAAAATGTAAGCATTGATTGTGCAAGAATGGACGGCTATCAGTCAGGATTTGGTCCAGAAGTTGATTGAGAGCATGCCAGGGAGAATTGCAGAGGTCCTGAAGAAGAAGGGTCAACACTGCAAATATTGCAACGCTGCATTAACTCATTCTAACTGCCAATATAAGCTTTTGTTACTCATAATATGATTGCAATTCTATTTCTGTATGTGATAAAAACATCTGACAAACACACAGAAAAACCAGAGGGAGCAGATCATGTGAGAATAGAAGATTTGTGTCATTCTCAAAACTTTTGGCCATGACTGTATATACACTGCCTGGCCAAAAAAAAAAAGTTGCGAGTGTTAATATTTAGTTGGGCCACCATGAGCACGAATAACAGCCCGCATCCGTCTTGGCATGGAGTCTATAATGTTCTGTAGTGTAGACTCAGGGATTTTGATCCAATTGTCGAGTATCAGGGAGCCCAGGTTACGCAGATTCGTTGGGGGTGGTGAGTGACAGCGCAGGTTCCTTTCCAGCACGTTCCAGTGTTTCATGTGCTTCTCGTCGCACCCGGACACGACCATCACTCTGGAACCATGTGAAACGTGATTCATCTGACCACATGACCTTTCTCCACTGCTCTAGGGTCCAATCCTTGTGGTCTCTTGCAAATGACAGGCGCTGACGTCTGTTGGTCTCTGTCACCAATGGCTTTCATGTGGCGAAACAACTGTTAAGACCCATTCCTTTGAGTTCTCGTCACATTGTTCACTCCGAAATGTGTCGCTCCGTCGAGTTGAACATCTGTGTGAGCTCAAAGGTGGTTTTCCGGTGGTTATTCTTCACCAGTCGCTTTAGGGACCTACGACCTCGGGTTTCGAGTATAGTCTGACGCCCACACTTTCCACGGTTGGAGGGGGGTTCTCCACCATCTCGCCATGCTCGTATGATACGCTGAACAGTTCTTTTCTGATACCAGTTACTTCGGCTATCTCCTTGGTCGATTTGTTGGCCTGATGCAATCCAATGACTTGCCCCTTCTTGAAGGCACTAACATCTCTTCCTCTGGTAGCTCTTCCATTGGTAGACATCGCTTCACACCTTTAATTATGATCTGCACTTGACAGGCTACAGCTCAATTATATATTCAAGAATATAAGCAAATTCCTGACATGAGCAGTTCATAGTTATATCGGGGTGGAACGCTACCTTGTTGCACAACGCGACTTATTTTTTTTGGCCACGCAGTGTATAATTATGAATAAAATAATATAAATAAGTAAAGTAATATAAATAAAATAGTAAATAAAAATATTTAAATAAATAATGAAATACTATAATATAAATCAATCAATAAAATAATATAAGTAACTAAATAAAATAATATAAATAAAATATACGTTATATATTAAAAATATAAACTAAAATATAAATAAAATACTATGAATATATTATATACATACAAATATATATACTGTGTGTGTGTATATATATATATATATATATATATATATATATATATATATATGAGATTGCTATTAAGTATTCCGTATAATGTTGTTCGTTCAGTAAATCACAGCCCAGCTCTGTCTAAACCATCTAAATAAATGATAAAATACAATGTATAACGTTATAGAATCTGACTTACCCGCTTAGGGATGAGTTCAGACTGTGTCACCCCAAAGTACAGGCACGCAAACAATAAGGTGATCTTAATCCTAGTTTGTGCCATTTGGATATCCATGAGTCTGGTGGTGAACGTCTTGGTAGAGAAAGGAAGAAACTCGACTGAAGAAGAAAGAAATTGCCTCCAGCTTAATGCTGCCTCCTGAATCCGCTCCCATTGTCCATGGCATATTTTATTATTATTTTTTAACTAGATGTATGCTGGTGTGCTGCATGGTGCTAGTGGGAAGTCCAAGAGCTGGTGGCCATAAGATGTTTCCATGAATGGGATGAGATTGGAGAGTGGATGTGCAGATTTCACAGATGATTTGTTCATTAAATAAAAGCACACCAAACCTGGTTATTGACAAATCTGTTTTTTGTCCGGAAGTATTGGTCAGAACCGTACCTTGTTACAAACAACTTTCAAAAGACCTCAGAAGACATGTAATACACATAGAGACACATAAAGCGGGAAGAAGATGCAAAAGCATTGTCCAAGACCTTGGTGCACATAAATCACAGTTAGACAGATTGGGACAGATTTACTAATGTATAACGTGTGCTTGGTCGGTGTGACAGCCATTGTATCACAGGTACAGTAGCACACTGACCCATTATTTTCTAAGGCCCATACACATGACTGTGTATTATCATGGGTCCCTGTATGGGGCTGTGAGCTCAGGGCAAAACTACAAGGGAGAAGGGTTGACTTTTTGCCTCAGGCAGCAGAAAGGTTCATCCTGGGAAGAGGCCATGGACATTCTTACATGTTTCAAACCCTAGAAACAAGGTATCACAAACTCCTCACTGTAATCTGTAATTTCTGCACCTCTTTTTGTGAAGGACATTCTTTTTTTTTCCTTGGAAGTTGTCCAGACCTTGGCCCGAGTACCAGAACAGCTTCTGTCTCACCTTTTGTTCTTGTCTTCTACCTTGTTTGTTCTTAGACTCGGTCTTCTTGTTCCTGTATAATTGTTCTTATTTAAACATTTCTTGCTGTTCTGGTTTCTTCCCGACCTGCTTCTCAATCTTTTGTTTGCTTTTGGATTGCATTGTTTAACGGTCCAACTTATGACCTGTTACTAGGGTTAGGGGCACAAGACCCCCAGAGCTTATGTTGTTGTTGTGTCAAATTAAATAACAGGCCTGGATAGACTACAGCCATCCTTTAGCCTGGAGAATCACAAAGACACAGATGGTGGTGTATCAAAATGGATTCTGATTTTAATGGTGCAAAAAGGTAGTTTAAATACAATACAGACAAAAGCAGTTTGGACTATTCTAATGACATGATTGGTTGAAGAGTTATAATATAAGGTGTGGCACATGACTATTGGATAAGGCCTAATGTAATCTGCATCTCATTATTACTTTCCAAACTGCGATGACCTTTCTCATGAAATAAAGAAGAATCTAAAATATTTATGCAAACCAACATCTTACACTAATTCTAGATGTATATATCACAGCAAGAGAGATAATGATCACATGCTGTCAGACCACTCCGGTCTTGGGGTAACGATCAATAGGTTATAGAACCTGTTTCTACACACACCTTCAAAGATGAGACCCTTACCACAAACAGATAAGGATTTATAACCCATCCATTAACATTCCACACGCCTTATCCCCTAAAGGGGTCTCTTACACTCTAAACAGACATTCTTATAAAGTTTATATAAGAAAAAGGTTACAAGATGGCTGACAAAATACAAGATGGAGGATGTGACCCTAAAAATTCCCCCATTTTGAGATATTTGAATACAGGAATTCATATTTAGGTACTTCAGTGACTTAATGTCTACTGCTGGATTTTTCCAGATTCCCCTCATATGTTCCTGTATTCCAACCTAATCTCAATCATAGTTCTGGTCTGTTATTTTCGGTCTGCTTTGTATTTTTCAAACAAATAAACATAAGATTATTACTGCAACTTTAGTGACATTCACTTGCTTATACTATGTATCACTACTTCAAACATTTCCTGTTGTGTTATGAAAACAGATATATAACATGACTGAGGCTAATATGGGGCTATGAGTACATATCCTACAATCTGACACATTCAGATCTTCGTTCAAGATCATTGGATGTTCACAAAACTTATTGTTCCACTCATTGTCAAATATTCTATGCGGGCTTATCACCAGGACCATCTGTAACAGCATTATCAGGAGAATCTTCATCGCTTTTCGTGTAGAGGCTTCTTTGCCATGTGAAGCATGGATACAGTTACTCTTTCCTTCAAGTTTCATAGAAGTATTAGTAGTTAGCAGCACTTGGAGGGCACCATCAAATCTTGGTTCAAGAGGTTTTCTGATATGTCTTTTCACGATCACCCAATCACCACCTACAAGCTATGTGCTCCTGAAAAATCAAACAGGGTCTGGAATAGAAGAGAACACCTGTTCATGTGTTACTTTCAGTCTTTGTCACAAGTTCTGGACACATCTGGCAGTACTTATCATACTTAAGTTGTAAAGTCTGGGGAAATACAACCCTTAGTCTAAGCACACTTCCATAAAGCACCTTGAGTGTGCCCTTCAAACTTTCCACTTTGCCTGAACTCTGCTCAATCCCCAATACATACATTATTTTATTCATTATTTCACCTGTGAAATGTGTACCTCTATCAGACTCTATCATCTCAGGTATCCCCAATCTACACACAAGCTCAGATATCAATTTCTTGGCAGTTACCTGTGTCGTTGCTCGGCTGATCCAACCTGAGAACAAATCCACACAGACCAACACATATTCGTACGTTCCAGATTCAGGCAATTGTATGTGATACAGGGATTTTGATGTGCATGTGGTAGGTGTTTTAACTACCTATCCTGGATTGTGTAGAGCACATATGTGACATGCTTTTACGTGATTTCTGCAGCCCTTCCAAAACCTTAGGCTATAGTTTACCCACTAGTGACTCCATGGCATTTCAAGAGGCATGCACCTTACCGTGGGCCAAACCAGCCACTTGGGGGTATGCTGCTGACACAATCTATCCCCCATTTTCCACATTCCTTCACATTCTCTGGCACCAGCCTTTGTCCATTTCTCAATTTTCTCACCAGTCACCTTAGAGTACAGCCCCTTGGGGTCTGCTAGGTCAATGTCTATTTTTCTCACCTGGTTGAGACCCTTCCATGGCAGTAGTGCCGCTGCTTGATCAGCCTTCTCATTTCCAATACTCTCAGGGTCTCTTCCCTTTGTGTGAGCTCTGACTTTCACAATTGCCAACTGCTTAGGGAGCAATATGGCCTTCATCAACTGACTTACTAAGTTTATATTCTTAATTGGCTTACCCTGTGCCGTCAGGAAGTTCCTTGACCTCCATATTGGACCATAACCATGTGCAATGCCATACGCATACCTGGAGTCAGTGTAAATGTTTGCTGTGCTATCAGGCATCTATAAGGTAAGCCACTTATACTGACATGTGTGGTGGAAGGGCTTCTATACTATGGTGTCATGTATAATGACTACAGCATACCCTGTAACAAATTTGCCTTTTTCTGTTAGGTACCTGGAACCGTCCACAAACATCTCATAGTCAGGACTCTCCAATGGGGCATCAGTAACATGACTGAAACTGACTCTTCTGCGAGGGAGTTTAAAAATATCTCATTAATAATAAAAAATAAATAAAAATGAATTTAAAAAATTCTCATCATCTATTCCCCCCTTTGAATCATGAACTCCTACTGGTAAAAGAGTTGCAGGATTCAAAAGTCAAACAACGCTGAAATGAGATGTTGGAAGAGGATTGTAGAGCAAATTTCATCTTGCTCTATCTTGCCAAAGAAATATGACATCTGTCTACCTGTGTGAGGATTGCATAGATGTCATGTGGTTTGTATACCACCAGGGGGTGGTCTAGGGCAATGTCTGAGCTTTTTTCAAGCAGGGCCTGTATGGAGAGTACAACCCTTGCACAAGAGGGTGTTCCCCTTGCAACAGTATACAAACGTGTACTATAATATGCCTCAGGACTGCAGTAGCCTGTCCCTCCACCTCCGTGACATAGATTTGAAAAGGGTTTCTCATAGTCAGGCAAGCCCTTGTCAAACAGGTTTTACAAGCCCATTCACAGTTTATCTGATCCATGGCCAAAAAGGTATGTAACTGAGCATGGGGGGGGGGGGGGGTTTTGGCACCTGCAGTTCTCTTACCACTTTGGTCTGTTCATCTGAAAGGTGTTTGGTACTTTTGCTCAGACAATGACCTAAAAACACCACCTTTTTGCTTACAAAATTGCAGTTTGTCTTTACTGGCCTTACAACCGTTCTGGTAGAGGAGACACAGCAGGTTCATGGCAGCAGCTTCACATGTCTGTCTATCTGTGGCACAAAGAATAAAAATTACCAACATATTGCAATAATATTCATTTAATTTCCCATAAAAGATTTGTCTAATCTTTCATACTCTGGCAGAGATCCTGAACCCAGCCTCTATGGGTGGAGTCAGTTCTTTGCCAATGACTACTATTCAGAAGTCCAGTACAACAACATCCTGACTTCAACAATTTGCTACAGCTTTTCCCCACGGCTCTACTTCTCTCTCTTCTACTATCTCTTGGACTGATTTCCATACTGGCTGACTCTGCACTCCTCCCATTCTGTTCTGCGTGCTATCCTCCTTCCCACTGTCTCTTCCTGCCCCAAATTCCTATAAGACTTCCTCAGAATAACATATACTGTATCTTATTCAATGGAGACTTTCAAGATCAGTTTAGAGGACATCCTCCTTCCCTTCTGCCTTTTTCTTGCCCTTTCTTTCACAAGATACAACACACTATATATACTGTATCTAAATCAAAAGTGACTTTTCAAGGTCAGATAGAGGATTTCAGGGATCCTCCTTCCCTCTGCCCTTTTCACTGTCCTTTCTTTCACAAGATACAACTGTATCTAAATCAAAAGTGACTATTCAAGGTCAGATGGAGATCTCAGGGATCACTATGTCCCTTTTGTCACATGACTACTTACTTTCCACAGAACACAAATGAATACAATGAATGCACAACCACAACAGATCAGCTAACAATTTCAGCCCAAGTTTCTATCTAGCAACACCCATACAACATACTGCTCTTAGGTTCTTTGCAAAAAGCTTGAGATATCTATATAAGGAACATATGTGTTTACCTCACACTCGGACAGGAAAACAAAAGTACTTAGAAGCACAGATCAGATTGGTAAGAAAAAAAGTTCTTACCTGCAGCGCTGACTTTGTTGGATCTGTGGTTCCAGGAACTTCTGTAATCACTGGGGGATCAGTAAACCATCTCCTTATCTCTCAAGCCGCACGTTAGAAGCGCCAATTTATTTGGGACATCAAGGGGTCCTCATAATAGAGTATGTTGCAGAGCTCCAAATTAAATAACAGGCCTTGATGAGCTACACCCATTCTTTGGGCCTGGAGAAGCCACACACACACACACACACACACACACACACACACACACACACACACACAGCTGAAGGTGTATCAAGTGAGTTCTGATTTTAATGGTGCAAAAAGGTAGTTTAAATACAATACAGACAAAAGCAGGTTGGACTATTCTAATGACATGATTGGTTCTAGAGTTATAACATAAGCTGTGGCACATGACTATTGGGTACGGCCTAATGTAATCTGCATCTCATTATTACTTTCCAAACTGGGATGACCTTTCTCATGAAATAAAGAAGAATTTAAAATATTTATGTGTAAACCAACATCTTACACTAATTCTAGATGTATATATCACAGCAAGAGAGATAATGATCACATGCTGGTCTGACTACTGACGATCGGTCTGACGATCAACAGGTTATAGAACCTGTTTCTACACACACCTTCAAAGATGAGCCCCTTACCACAAACAGATAAGGATTTATAACCCAAGCATCAACATTCCACACGCCTTATCCCCTAAATGGGTCTCTTAGACTCTAAACAGACATTGCTTATAAAGTTTATATAAGAAAAAGGTTACAAGATGGCTGACAGAATACAAGATGGAGGATGTGATCCTAACAGGGTCAATCTTATGTGTCTTGGTAAGGAGTTGGGGGATGAACGGGAGAAATCTTGGAGACGGTTGTGTGAGGGGCGGATGAGAGTAGAGCGGAGTAGGAGGTCTTTGGAGGATCTGAGGTTATGTGTGGGTATCGGGAGATTACATACTTCCCAACCGTCTCTGATTCTGCGGGACAGTCCCGCATTCTGGGTCATGTCCCACAGTCCCAGTCGGCGAGAGGTATGTCCCAGATGCAACCCAAGATGTTTATTACAACCTCCTGCCGAGTTCCTTCACAACTGTCCTCAAGTCTACCTAGAACTGATGGTAGGCGAAGGTCAAAGGTCACACCAAATGTTGATGAAATTTACATTTTGTTTTTCTTCATTTGCTTTATTTTGGTATTTAACAATGATAAACTATAAATACTGTCTAAGACTTTTGCACAGTACTGTAATGTATCTCTATATGTATTTAATTTAATATAATAAATGATAGTATACAATGCATAAGAATACTAAACCTGACTTTACCAGATTAAGGAGGATTCCAGACTGCGCCAAACCCAATGCAGAGACACAAAAACAGCAAGATGGTGCGAATTCTATTTTGTGCCATTTCGGTGTCGGACGTCTTGTATGGTTACGGAGAGTCGGCAGATGGAAGACTGGATGGCGCTGTCTGTAGATAATATGTACGTAGATTCCATACCCTAATATAAGAGATTTGTAAAGCTCGACAAGGAGGTAGAAAAGAGGCTTGGGCATAAAGTGACATCCTGGATCCTCCTCCTCATTCTAACTAAACATATACTAAACAAACAGTAGAGATGAGCAAATTTTTAGAAAAATTTGATTCGACTGCTTTGCCAAAAAGATTTGATTCTATGCAAATGAATCTGTGGGGAATAGTATTAAAAAAACATCTATTTCCTGGCTGCAGAGCCTGTATAGTGGTGTATATAGTATAGTATATATACTGTGCCTTGTAGTAACACACATGGGGAGTCTGCGGCGGTAGTGAAACAATACAGTGAGTCAGTATGACACTCACATGACAGGCTTCACTCTGAGAACCGCTGCACACCTCACTTATTTGGGGCCAAAACTGACCAAATAACTCAAGTGTGAACTCAGACTTACAGGTCAATGTTAGTTCCAGGTATAAAGAACAGTGCAGAAGCCCAAAATCCTACTGTAGCGTGCAAGGGGTGCACCATCTTCTGCTGATTCTGCACAGATGTCTACAAAACCTGTTCTAATATACGCTTATACAAGGGGAGCCCCCCTAACAGAGTGGAGAGGGCATCATAGTGACATGGCGATAGTGTTGAGGTAGCATGGGGAGGCCACGAAGTGGCAAGGTGTCACATAATGTGGAGGTGGCAGCAGCCTTAGGCGGCTATACAGTGCCCAGTGTCATAATGTGGAGGAGGCAGCAGCCGTAGGAGGCCATACAGTGCCTGGTGACATAATGTGGAGGTGGTAGCAGCCTTAGGAGGCCATACAGTGCCCGGTGACATAATGTGGAGGTGGCAGCAGCCGTAGGAGGCCATACAGTGCCCGGTGACATAATGTGGAGGTGGCAGCAGCCGTAGGAGGCCATACAGTGCCCGGTGACATAATGTGGAGGTGGCCGCAGCCTTAGGAGGCCATACAGTGCCCGGTGACATAATGTGGAGGTGGCAGCAGCCTTAGGTGGCCATACAGTGCCCGGTGACATAATGTGTAGGGGGCAGCAGCCTTAGGCGGCCATACAGTGCCCGGTGACATAATGTGGAGGTGGCAGCAGCCTTAGGAGGCCATACAGTGCTCGGTGACATAATGTGGAGGTGGCAGCAGTCTTAGGAGGCCATACAGTGCCCAGTGACATAATGTGGAGGTGGCAGCAGCCTTAGGCGGCCATACAGTGCCCAGTGACATAATGTGGAGGTGGCAGCAGCCTTAGGCGGCCATACAGTGCCCGGTGACATAATGTGGAGGTGGCAGCAGTCTTAGGAGGCCATACAGTGCCCAGTGACATAATGTGGAGGTAGTAGCAGCCTTAGGCGGCCATACAGTGCCTGGTGACATAATGTGGAGGTGGCAGCAGACTTAGGCGGCCATACAGTGCCCGGTGACATAATGTGGAGGTGGCAGCAGCCTTAGGCAGCCATACAGTGCCCGGTGACATAATGTGTAGGGGGCAGCAGCCTTAGGCGGCCATACAGTGCCCGGTATCATAATGTGGAGGTTGCAGCAGCCTTAGGCGGCTATACAGTGCCCAGTGACATAATGTGGAGGTGGCAGCAGACTTAGGCGGCCATACAGTGCCCGGTGACATAATGTGGAGGTGGCAGCAGCCTTAGGCGGCCATACAGTGCCCGGTGACATAATGTGGAGGTGGCAGCAGCCTTAGGCGGCCATACAGTGCCCAGTGACATAATGTGGAGGTGGCAGCAGACTTAGGCGGCCATACAGTGCCCGGTATCATAATGTGGAGGTTGCAGCAGACTTAGGCGGCAATACAGTGCCCGGTGACATAATTTGGAGGTGGCAGCAGCCTTAGGCGGCTATACAGTGCCCAGTGACATAATGTGGAGGTGGCAGCAGACTTAGGCGGCCATACAGTGCCCGGTGACATAATGTGGAGGTGGCAGCAGCCTTAGGCGGCCATACAGTGCCCGGTGACATAATGTGGAGGTGGCAGCAGCCATAGGAGGCCATACAGTGCCCGGTGACATAATGTGGAGGTGGCCGCAGCCTTAGGAGGCCATACAGTGCCCGGTGACATAATGTGGAGGTGGCAGCAGCCTTAGGTGGCCATACAGTGCCCGGTGACATAATGTGTAGGGGGCAGCAGCCTTAGGCGGCCATACAGTGCCCGGTGACATAATGTGGAGGTGGCAGCAGCCTTAGGAGGCCATACAGTGCCCGGTGACATAATGTGGAGGTGGCAGCAGTCTTAGGAGGCCATACAGTGCCCAGTGACATAATGTGGAGGTGGCAGCAGCCTTAGGCGGCCATACAGTGCCCAGTGACATAATGTGGAGGTGGCAGCAGCCTTAGGCGGCCATACAGTGCCCGGTGACATAATGTGGAGGTGGCAGCAGTCTTAGGAGGCCATACAGTGCCCAGTGACATAATGTGGAGGTGGCAGCAGCCTTAGGCGGCCATACAGTGCCTGGTGACATAATGTGGAGGTGGCAGCAGACTTAGGCGGCCATACAGTGCCCGGTGACTTAATGTGGAGGTGGCAGCAGCCTTAGGCAGCCATACAGTGCCCGGTGACATAATGTGTAGGGGGCAGCAGCCTTAGGCGGCCATACAGTGCCCGGTATCATAATGTGGAGGTTGCAGCAGCCTTAGGCGGCTATACAGTGCCCAGTGACATAATGTGGAGGTGGCAGCAGACTTAGGCGGCCATACAGTGCCCGGTGACATAATGTGGAGGTGGCAGCAGCCTTAGGCGGCCATACAGTGCCCGGTGACATAATGTGGAGGTGGCAGCAGCCTTAGGCGGCCATACAGTGCCCAGTGACATAATGTGGAGGTGGCAGCAGACTTAGGCGGCCATACAGTGCCCGGTATCATAATGTGGAGGTTGCAGCAGACTTAGGCGGCCATACAGTGCCCGGTGACATAATGTGGAGGTGGCAGCAGCCTTAGGCGGCTATACAGTGCCCAGTGACATAATGTGGAGGTGGCAGCAGACTTAGGCGGCCATACAGTGCCCGGTGACATAATGTGGAGGTGGCAGCAGCCTTAGGCAGCCATACAGTGCCCGGTGACATAATGTGGAGGTGGCAGCAGACTTAGGCGGCCATACAGTGCCCGGTGACATAATGTGGAGGTGGCAGCAGACTTAGGCGGCCATACAGTGCCCGGTGACATAATGTGTAGGGGACAGCAGCCTTAGGCGGCCATACAGTGCCCGGTGACATAATGTGTAGGGGGCAGCAGCCTTAGGTGGCCATACAGTGCCCGGTGACATAATGTGGAGGTGGAAGCAGTCTTAGGCGGCCATACAGTGCCCATTGACAGTGGGAAGGTGGGTAGCACAGACAGTACCCCCTAATGATGGTGGCTGTAAGAAGGAGCACTTGGCATCAGATGTTTGGCATCAGAATAGTAACTGAGGCAGGTAACCAGAAGAAACTGGGCTCTTTTGGCAAGGTTTGGGTGAGGAAGCATGGATGATCTAATCTGATGCATCAGGCATTGGTAGGTGAAAATCCTGGCTGATCCATGCCTGATTCATCTTGACAAAGGTCAGTCTCTCCACATTTTGGGTGGACAGGCAAGTTATCCTTGGGAGTAACTATGGCCCCCGCTGCACTAAACACCCAATCTGATGACACACTACTGACCAGGCTGGAAAGCTTTTCCAGGGCAAACTCAGCCAGTTGCAGCAGCAAATCCATTTTGGCTGCCCAGTAGTCCAATGGATCTTCAATAATGGGTGGTATGGTGCACTCCAACTATGCCAAAACTTGCTGGTTCAGGTTGTGCTCTGTGTCTAGCTGCTGATGAGTAGTTTCTTCACTATGCGGGTGAAGAAAGCTTCTCATCAGCGACTCTAGGCTTAGGCTGCTGCAGATGGAACTGATACTGCTCCTTCCATCCTCACCCCTACAGCTGCCATGGCAGTGCAAGGCGAGTGCTCTGAGTCCCCCTTGTCAGACTTGCAAGAGAAAGGACAATGGCACAAACAGGCATTGGCCAACTAACTACACAGGATGTCTCTATAGTACTTCAGTTTGTCCTCCCTCTCAGCGGGTTCCAGTTGCTCCTGCTCCTCCTCTCTTTTCACTCATGTAGAAAAACCACCCATTTGGCTACACATTGCTTGTGCTCCAATGCCCTTCTCCTTCAGTTCAGCCCCCACAGGGCTCAAGTGGCCGGGAGATGTAGGAGCCACGTCTCCAGTCCCCTAACCAGTCAGATTTACCAGCATCTTTTCCAGGGTATGAATCAGTGGAATGGCGTCATTCATCCCGTAGTTTTGGCGATTGACTAATAAAGTGGCCTCCTCAAAGGGCACGAGCAAACAGCAGGTGTCACGCATGAGTTGCTACTGGCTAACACTGAAGTTACACAGGGGAGTACCTCTGTCTGCTTGGATCATCAAGAAATCATTTATGCCCTTTCTCTGTTCATACAACATATGGAGGGTTGAATTCCAATGGGTGGAAATGTAGCATATCAGCCTATGTTGGGGAGGCCGTTCTGCCACTGTAGCTCAAGGAGGGTGTGCTTGGTGGTGTACGAGTGGCTGAAGTGCAAGCAGTTTCCTTGCCATTTTTGGATGTCTTGCAGATGGGTGGAACATTTAAGGAAACGCTTGACAACCAGATTGAACACGTGAGCCGTGCAGGGTACAAGGCTCAGCCCTCCTTCACACAGCACCGACACCATGTTCTTCCCTTTGCTGGTCACCATGATTCTGATTTTCAGTTGATGTGGAGAAAGCCAGGATTTGATTTCTTGATGCAGGACACAGAGCCGTTCATCCCCTGTGTGACTCCGTTTGCTCAGGCAAACGAGGTGTAGAACAGCGTGACACCGCAGTGCCCTGCACATGTTGCTGGTGTGTCTGGGCAGGAACCACATTCAGCCAGTAGACCGTAAAGGACATATATTGTTATTGACCATAGTTACAGCTCCGACACCGACATGCTCAAGGACTGGCCCACCTTCTGTTCTACATATTTGTACAGGCTGGTACTGCAAGTAATGACGGCTTAGGACTTTCCACCTTGGCTCAGCACAAGCCATCAGTTTTCTGAAAGGTGCAGAGTCCACCAATTGGAAAGGGAGGGACTGCAGCACTAGCAACTTGGACAGGAGCACGTTCAGCTTCTGCACCATTGGATGAGTGCACGCATGCTCTTGTATTTTGGAAATCACTTCTGTGATTGATTGCTGATGCAATGACTAACTAGAAGGAGGAGGAGTAGGAGCATCAGGACCAGCGGATGGTGGGAAGGACATACAGCTTCCTTCGGCTGAGGTGGTGGAGCCTTGACTGCCTGAAATGGGGTGTGTGCCACTGGATGATGCAGCGGTTCCTGCGGCAGGCTGGACCACCACATTGGAGCCACGGTTCTCCCAGGCCACTTTATGATGCATATGTTGATGCAGGACTGTGGTACCAACATTGGCACCCTGGCCACATTTCACCTTCTGCCCGCAGATATGGCCATGTTCCACTCCACCAGCAGCTTAATAAAAAACTGCCACATCGCTGACTAGGAGATTTTACCCCCAACACTCTGCACTAACTGACTGCTACCGCCACTGCCTCCGCGAACCTCTGCACCACTGCTTTCCGGGCAGGTAGGCTGCTACAAAGCGAGTAGTCTACCCCGGGCACGTTTGGCTCCCGACCTCCCACTGCTGTCACCCTGAACCTAAAATGGCCACTGATTTTTATAGGGCTGTGACATCACCGGGGCGGCTGGCTGCTGATTCGCTGCACGCTTGGTATTGTGGGTAATCCTGCGTTCCCAGAGTCCCTTGTCCCATGTCCTAACATGTGCAGCGGCCATTTTAGGAAAATATGCGATTTGATGCAACGAAGTGTAAGGAAATCCGGCTTCTTGGCGAATGGATTTCATGAAATTCAGATGGAATTCCACTTCATCAGGTTCGATTCACTCATCTCTAGTGAAAAGCCACAAGTACACAAGTCACACCACAGCGACAATTGCAAGAAAAAGTAAAGGAATCCTTTGGAATTACTGGAATTTTTGTAGCCAAGTCAGAATGATACAAAACACAATCTTACCAAACTTATTACACACAAACAGCTGTACTGGCCGTGTAGTTCGCCATTTTGGTGTAGTTTGCTGGAGAGGTGAGCATGCAGTATGTTCAGTTCTCCAGCGAACTGCACCAAAATGGCCGTTGGACATGCGCCGTACCGCTCTGAATGGAGCGGCAACGCGCATGCCCGAGATTTGTATTGCAAGAGCGCGATCTGGGTGGGGAGGAGGAGGGCAGACGGAGCACAAGCAGAGGAGGGGCGGGATGAAAGGTATGACGGGGGAAGGGGGGTGCTCGGAGGCCCCGGGGAAATCCCAGGGTGCTCCGTGGGGTTCATTAGCACAAACGATTATAGCGATTTATAATGAAACGTTCTCTTGAAAATGTAAAGGTAACAGTAGAATAGTCTTCTTAAAAGCTACTCAGACGTATGTTTAGTTAAAGCTTTGTTTTCCCAATGAGAGACTCCCTCTAACCCTTTCCCGCCGATGGCATTTTTTGATTTTCGTTTTTGACTCCCCTCCTTCTAAACCCCATAACTTTTTTATTTCTCCGCTCCCAGAGCCATATGAGGTCTTAATTTTTGCAGGACAAATTTTTCTTCATGATGCCACCATTAATTATTCTATATAATGTACTGGGAAGCAGGGAAAAAATTCAGAATGGGGTGGATTTGAAGAAAAAATGCATTTCTGCGACTTTCTTACGGGCTTTGGTTTTACGGCGTTCACTGTGCAGCCAAAATGACATGTCCCCTGTATTCTGTGTTTTGGTACGGTTCCAGGGATACCAAATTTATATTTGCGGGGCTGGGTGTACTTTTTAGTTCTACCATTTTCGGGAAATGTTATTGCTTTGATCACTTTTTATTCAAATTTTTATCAGAATCAAAACAGTGAAAAAACGGCGGTTTGGCACTTTTGACTATTTTTCCCGCTACGGCGTTTACCGAACAGGAAAAATATTTTTATAGATTTGTAGAGCGGGCGATTTCGGACGCGGGGATAGCTAACATGTATATGTTTCACAGTTTTTAACTACTTTTATATGTGTTCTAGGGAAAGGGGGGTGATTTGAACTTTTAATACTTTTTATATTTTTTTATATTTTTTTTTACTTTTTTTTTTTTTTTGTATTTATTAGACCCCCTAGGGGTGTTGAACCCCAGGGGGTTTGATAACTAATGCAATGCATTACAATGCTAATGCATTGCAATGCATTGCAAAAAATCATCCTCTCTTTTGCAGGCTGCATAGACCAGCCTGCAAAAGAGAGGCTTTGCAGACAAGCCTGGGAGCCTTGTACAGGCTCCCGGCTGTCATGGCAACATGACGTCGGCCCTGGAGCATGCTCCAGGAGCCGGCGATCCCGGGCAAAATGGCGGCGCCCATGCGCCGCTGGGAAAATGGCGTCTCCGGCGCCTTTGACCGCTGCGCCGGAGGGGTTAATGCCTCCGATCGGTCTGGGGACCGATCGGAGGCATTAGAGCCGGTTGTCTACTGCTTAAAGCAGTAGACACCCGGCGGCTATGGCGGCCGCCCGGCTCCCGTACTATTACGGCGCATGTCGGGAAGGGGTTAAATATAATCTGGGGTGTGGGTTGCACACAACAATAGGGCCCAGGGCCGCACCATCCATCAGGAGAGGGGAGTCTTTGCCACAGACGGTACTATCCCTGGACTGCTGGGGGTGGCAGTGGAGACTTATGTCCTACACAACTCTGCAAACATAACTGTGTGTAGGGAAAACTGTAGACAACTGTGATGTCTAGTAATCCCCACATACACTGATGTTTGCAGGATCCGCCTGCTCACAGTCTTCATTTTCCTCTGACTGCAGGCAGGGTGAGGCGAGGCGAGGTGAGGCGAGGCGAGATGAGGCGGCTGCCTCAGGCGGCACATTTGGAGGGGCAGCAGTTTTACCATTTTTTATTTTTTTCTAAAGTAGCCCAAGATATGATTGATATATATATATATATATATATATATATATATATATATATATATATACTAGCTTGTACCCGCGACTTCGTCTGCGGTGATTGTAGAAGTGGGTATATACAGGCGCAGGTAAGGTTTTCGTACTGTGTATAAGGTCTGGGATATGAAATGTAACTTTGTATCTTGTTTTTGCTGTAATTCAGAGAGCACATGAGACTTTTGTGTTGAATGTAATTTGTATTTGAGCTGCTATACGGTGTTGTAATAAACTGTACATAGTGTCTTTGGGACAGAGGTATTACAAGTTAATATACGTGGATATACGACATTGTATGATTTGTTATTTTGCGCCAGTACATGTAAGTTTTGGGCACAGGATACTCTTGAGCAGCCACATAAAGTCTGGCCCTGTGCATGACAGTTTAGTAACTCCATGTGCCTCTTATTAATAGCAATTAACCCCATCATGTCCCTCACATTAACCCCAGTGTAAGAGTTACTGATAGAGATGAGCGAGTACTGTTCAGATCAGCCGAGCCGAACAGCACGCTCGCATAGAAATGAATGGACGTAGCTGGCATGCGGGGGGTTAAGCGCGCCGGCTACGTCCAAGCGGAAGTACCAGGTGCATCCATTCATTTCTATGGAGCGTGCTGTTCGGATCGGCTGATCCCAACAGTACTCGCTCATCTCTAGTTACTGATATGTGAGAGACTTGGAGGTAATAATTAAGTATCTTCATTATTGAGGTCTTTTATTAGTCCCTCCATATGTCTCACATATTAGTAACCTTTATATGGGGCACACAGGGGTTAATATGAGGGACATGATGGGGTTTATTCCTATTAATGTGAGGCACACAGGGGTTAATATGAGGGACATGAAGGGGTTTATTCCTATTAATGTGAGGCACATGGAGTTACTAACACTAAACTAATAACCCCAAATGCCTGACATTAATGAGAATAGGAACTAAAGGAAGGGAGCTGTGTGTTTCTTACTTTCAGTTTGCTAGCAGCTTCCTCTCCTCCTCGGGGAATGTTTGCAGGGTGCAGATGGCAGGAGCTATCACTATAGCAGGCAGGCAGAGCCCTGAGCGATTAAGCTCCACCCCCTGGGTTTCCTGCACCCCTCTCAAAGGGGAGTGTCCTTATGCCTCAGCTCTAGCAGAGCACTGAAGAGACTCGGACTTCATTTAACTCTTGCAGGTCCTGTGCTGCTGGCTTGCCAGTGAAATATGGCAGGAGTTCCACTCTTGGCACGTGTACCAGGGGTTGTTGACCTCTGCTGTAGGGGGTAATATGAATTTTGTGGCTTGCTATGGTCCAAAGTGTGTGAGATTCCAGAGATAGTGATGTGAGTTTGGGTTTTGTGGGGGTCCTGGGAAAAACGTATGTGCGCTATTGTAACGAAAAGTAGCCTATTGCGCAATCCAGTGTAGTAACTATGTTTGTGGAAAATTTCTGCCAAATCGGTGGAGCGGTTTTTGCGTGATTGAGGAACAAACATCCAAACACACAAACCCACAAACTCACAAACATTTCACATTTATAATATTAATAGGATAGCCCAGAGTATAATAATTGCAGCTTCAGTTCAGACATATTTGATCGGGATGAAACCGTCAGGCGAACCCCACGAGTTCAATCTTGCTAGGTTCACCCAACAAATACTCTTGTTGTGGACATGCGGCCTCACTTACCAATGCCCACTCCTTCTCACAGCTGCCTCCGCTACCCCTTCTGCCCTCCAAAGAGGATTGATGTTATAGATATGATTGTTGTCACCCTCAGCATCACAAGAATTCTGGCTCCAGTTCCGATTTCTCCCATCCTCATCTCATCCACACCTATATAAGGTGCTGGAAATCACTAACCTGCTAATGTATTGCTAGTATTATTCTGCCACCTAGTGGAATCGTAGTGTAAACTCAGATGTGCTGAGTCATTGCTTTTTACCTAGTTATAAGAGGGTTAATGCACAGAGGTAACAGTGTGTGTTGTGTCTTGAGTCCCCTATTCCTCATCATGTCCACAAAGGTGTAAGGTTCTGGAAATCACCATCGTGAATATCTGTATAAGGCTACAAGACTGTGTGGATGTAGCTGAGCCCTGAGTAAATGGCACGGACGGCACAAGGATAACATCCGTGTTCCACACTTCCCTCTACAGCCCCATTCACTGCTGTTGGTAATCCTGGATCACACAATGGAAAGGTATAGGACCTCTACAGAGTATTGCCCTGGGCTCATGGCCACATACATGGACCCATGATAATACTGTCATCTAGTAGATTTATATTATTGATGTGCTGAGTTATTGCTGCCACCTAGTGAATTGACAGTGTAGAGTGAGATGTGCTGAGTCATTGCTGCCACCTAGTGGATTGATAGTGTAGATTGGGATGTGCTGAGTCATTGCTGCCACCTAGTGGATTGATAGCGTAGACTAAGATGTGCTGAGTCATTGCTGTCGCCTAGTGGATTGATAGTGTAGATTGGGATGTGCTGAGTCATTGCTGTTACCTAGTGGATTGATAGGATAGAGTGAGATGTGCTGAGTCATTGCTGCCACCTAGTGGATTAATAGTGTAGAGTGAGATGTGCTGAGTCATTGCTGCCACCTAGTGGATTGATAGGGTAAAGTGAGATGTGCTGAGTCATTTCTGTCACCTAGTGGATTGATAGGATAGAGTGAGATGTGCTGAGTCATTGCTGCCACCTAGTGGATTGATAGTGTAGAGTGAGATGTGCTGAGTCATTGCTGCCACCTAGTGGATTGATAGGGTAGAGTGAGATGTGCTGAGTCATTGCTGCCACCCAGTGGATTGATAGGGTAGAGTGAGATGTGCTGAGTCATTGCTGCCACCCAGTGGATTGATAGGGTAGAGTGAGATGTGCTGAGTCATTGCTGCCACCTAGTGAATTGATAGGGTAGAGTGAGATGTGCTGAGTCATTGCTGCCACCTAGTGGATTGACAGTGTAGACTGAGATGTGCTGAGTCATTACTGTTACCTAGAAGTAAATGCATAGAGGTAACAGTGTGTGTTGTGTCTCAGAATGGCTCCCAGGCTGATACATTGTAACAAACTGTAGCTGTTTTAGCCAAAGAGGTGGCGGCTTTCTCAGCTTGTGAATGTAAATGTTCTAATTTACTGACAACAAGTAGAGATCTTAAAATGGTGAGGAATAGAAAGACGAAAAAGTGCAAGCTATGAAGCTTTATTTATATAAGGTCTCGTAGACTTGAGTAACACCTGCGGATACAGGTTCCTCCATACTTGGCGCTCCCTCTTCATTTGCAATCTTTGGGTCCTTGCAGTATGTCCGCCCAGAACTGTCGGCTTCACAAACAAGTCCATAGTCACATGGGCAGTACAAGTGGCTTTCCTAGAAGCAAATACATAGGCTTATGTAAAGGGTGGTGGGAAGGTGGGCTGCATGGCCATCAACAAACAAAGTTACATGGTATACATTCACACATATCCAAACATAAGCAAACAGTATCGTGCAAAAGTTTAAGGCAGGTGTTCAAAGCATGCTGCAAAGTAAGAATGCAGAAATAGAAGGGTTAATAGTTTATTTTTACAAATTACCAAAATGAAATCAATAAAGAAACAGAAAATCACACGGGTCAGGCTGGCGTCGTGACGCATATGACGCCAGCATAAGCCACCGTCTGTGATGTCATTGAAGAGGACTGAAAGCAGCAGGGAGTGCACCAGAGCCCAGGAGAGGTAAGTACCACTGGTTTTTATATGTGACACCTCCACAGAGGAGACTGATCCACTGTGAAGGAAAAACCAATCCAATAGCTGTTACTGATACTCACCGTAGGGGAACATATCTGACCCTCTGCTGCTTTTGGTGCACACGTGGGAATGATCCAGAACTTCTTTATGCGACAACACCCGCTCCTACATTCTGCATTTAGAAAACATCTCTCTCCATCGTTCTAAATGTAAAACAGAACAAATCCATTGTTGTGAAGGAGATTATAAGATTTTTTTTCATCTTTAGTCTTATTATTGACAGCACCCACAATTGGAGCTTCATAGGGCAGTGCAGACGATTAGGACTCCTGTAAAGAGAGATTTTGTCTGCATGAGCAAACCCACGTATGGTATACAATGCATAAGAATACTAAATCTGACTTTACCAGATTCAAGATTAAATTAGACTGCGCTACCCCAAAACAGAGACACAAGAACTGCAGGACAGTCCGAATTCTATTTTGTGCCATTTCGATAGTGATGAATCCGGTTTCGGACGTCTTGTAGGTTGACAGAGAGTCGGCAGATGGAAGACTGGATGGTGCTGTCTGTAGATAGTCTGTACGTAGATCCCTTACCCAAATATAACAGCTCGACAGGGAAGTAGAAAAGTGCCTTGGGCATAAAGTGACATCCTGGATCCTCCTCCAATCTCCATTATATAATTTGTATTTAATTCTTAACTAATTATGTGCTGAGGGTACAGAAGAATTAAAAAATATCCAAGTACAGTCGCACCGCAGGTACAATTGCAAGAAAAAGTAAAGGGACCCTTTGGAATAATTGGCATTTTTGTAGCCATGTCCATAACCAGATCCCATCAGACGTAGAACGTATTTCTAAAACATGGTGTATAACACTGTCAGGACTCCTAGGAACCTATCTATAATACATAGTGTATGACACTGTCAGGGCTCCTAGGAACCTATCCATAATACGTAGTGTATGACACTGTCAGGGCTCCTAGGAACCTATCCATAATACGTAGTGTATGACACTGTCAGGGCTCCTAGGAACCTATCCATAATACGTAGTGTATGACACTGTCAGGGCTCCTAGGAACCTATCCATAATACGTAGTGTATGACACTGTCAGGGCTCCTAGAAACCTATCCATAATACGTAGTGTATGACACTGTCAGGGCTCCTAGGAACCTATCCATAATACGTAGTGTATGACACTGTCAGGGCTCCTAGGAACCTATCTATAATACGTAGTGTATGACACTGTCAGGGCTCCTAGGAACCTATCCATAATACGTAGTGTATGACACTGTCAGGGCTCCTAGGAACCTATCCATAATACATAGTGTATGACACTGTCAGGGCTCCTAGAAACCTATCCATAATACATAGTGTATGACACTGTCAGGGCTCCTAGGAACCTATCTATAATACATAGTGTATGACACTGTCAGGGCTCCTAGGAACCTATCTATAATACATAGTGTATGACACTGTCAGGGCTCCTAGGAACCTATCTATAAAACATAGTGTATGACACTGTCAGGGCTCCTAGGAACCTATCTATAATACATAGTGTATGACACTGTCAGGGCTCCTAGGAACCTATCTATAATACATAGTGTATGACACTGTCAGGGCTCCTAGGAACCTATCTATAATACATAGTGTATGACACTGTCAGGGCTCCTAGGAACCTATCTATAATACATAGTGTATGACACTGTCAGGGCTCCTAGGAACCTATCTATAATACATAGTGTATGACACTGTCAGGGCTCCTAGGAACCTATCTATAATACATAGTGTATGACACTGTCAGGGCTCCTAGGAACCTATCTATAATACATAGTGTATGACACTGTCAGGGCTCCTAGGAACCTATCTATAATACATAGTGTATGACACTGTCAGGGCTCCTAGGAACCTATCTATAAAACATAGTGTATGACACTGTCAGGGCTCCTAGGAACCTATCTATAATACATAGTGTATGACACTGTCAGGGCTCCTAGGAACCTATCTATAATACATAGTGTATGACACTGTCAGGGCTCCTAGGAACCTATCTATAATACATAGTGTATGACACTGTCAGGGCTCCTAGGAACCTATCTATAATACATAGTGTATGACACTGTCAGGGCTCCTAGGAACCTATCTATAATACATAGTGTATGACACTGTCAGGGCTCCTAGGAACCTATCTATAATACATAGTGTATAACACTGTCAGGACTCCTAGGAACCTATCTATAATACATAGTGTATAACACTGTCAGGGCTCCTAGGAACCTATCTATAAAACATAGTGTATGACATTGCTTGCAGTACTTTTCTCTCTGCATGTTTCGTAGTCTATGTTGTCTCTGTGGTTTCTTAGCGAACTGCTTTTTAATACGTAGACTCCCTGAATGGAATACCGAATAAGGATGTACAGTGTTGGTCAAAAGTATTGGCCCCCCTGCAGTTCTGTCAGATAATACTCAGCTTCTTCTAGAAAATGATTGCAAGCACAAACTCTTTGGTAATGTCTTCATTTATTTTGCTTGCAATGAAAAAACACAAAAGAGAATGAAAAAAAGTCACATCATTGATCATTTTACACAAAACTCCAAAACTGGTGCGGACAGAAGTATTGGCGCCCTCAGACTAATACTTGGTAGCACAACCTTTAGACACAATAACTGCGCACAACCGCTTCCGCTAACCAGCAATGAGTTTCTTACAAGGCTCTGCTGGAATCTTAGACCATTCTTCTTTGGCTCCTGCTCCAGGTCCCCCCTGAGATGTGAAGGGGGCCTTCTCCAAACTGCCACCAAGAGATCTCTCCCCCTCCCCCACAGGTGTTCTATGGGATTCAGGGCTGGACTCATTGCTGCCACTTTACAAGTCTCCAGGGCTTTCTCTCACCACCATTCTCTAGTGCTGACCTGAAGTGTGTTTTGGGTGATTGTCCTGCTGGAAGACCCCTGACCTCTGAGGGAGACCCGGCTTTCTCACACTGGGCCCTACATTATGCTGCACAATGTGTTGGTCGTCTTCAGACTTCATAATGCCATGCACACGGTCAAGCAGTCCAGTGCCAGAGGCAGCAAAGCCACCCCAAAACATCAGGGACCCTCCCCCATGTCTGACTGTAGGGGGCGTCTTCTTTTCTTTGAAGGCCTCTTTTTCCCTGTAATCTCTATGTTGATGCCTTTTCCTACTTTTGTCTCCTCTGACCAGAGAACATTCTTCCAGAACGTTTTTGGCTTTCTCAGGTAAGTTTCGGCAAACTCCAGCCTGGCTTATGTCTCTGGGTAAGAAGTGGGGTCTTCCTGGGTCTCCTACCATACAGTCCCTTCTCATTCAGACGCTGACACTGGATAGTACGGGGTGACACTGTTGTACCCTCGGACTGCAGGGCAGCTTGGACTTGTTTGGATGTTAGTCGAGGTTCTTTATCCGCCATCCGCACAATCTTGCGGTGAAATCTCTCGTCCATGTTTCTTTTCCGTCCACATCTAGGGAGGTTAGCCACAGGGCCATGGGCTTTACACTTCTTACTGACACTGCACACGGTAGACACAGGAACATTCAGGTCTTTGGAGATGGACTTGTAGCCTTGAGATTGCTCATGCTTCCTCACAAGTTTGCTTCTCAAGTCCTCAGACAGTTCTTTGGTCTTCTTTCTTTTCTCCATGCTCAATGTGGTCACACAAGGACACAGGACAGAGGTTGAGTCAACTTTAATCCATTTCAACTGGCTGCAAGTGTGATTTAGTTATTGCCACCACCTGTTAGGTGCCTCAGGTAAGTAACAGGTGCTGTTAATTACACAAATTAGAGAAGCATCACATGATTTTCCAAACCATGCCAATACTTTTGTCCACCCCCTTTTTTATGTTTGGTGTGGAATTATATCCAATTCTTTGTGGTTTTCCATTGAAGACAAATTAAATGAAGATAATACCAAAGAATTTGTGCTTGCAATCATTTTCTGGAAGAACATGAGTATTATCTGACAGAATTGCAGGGGTGCCAATACTTTTTGGCCAACACTGTAAATCATCTCTAAGTGGAGTGAGTTGCAGTATCAGGAATAGCCACACCCGGATGTATAGCGCTGTTCTTGTTAATGAAGGAAGTGCGGCAGTCCTTGGGTTTGGGCCCCAGAGTCAGATACTGACGGTGTGTTTTACAAATAGACCATTGATATTCTAGTGGAAGCGATAAAATAAAACCATTCATTGTTAGTGATATTTATTAGAATATATCTACTTCTCACTGTATAACTGAAACAGAACAACAATATATGATCTCTAATTCTATTTTAGTGCTTTAGTAAAGTCCAAATGTCCCAGCAAAAAAAATAAATAAAATGTGATTATTACGCTAGGAGAAAAAAAAAAATTCATTATTTCAAAATGCAATTGCCCATGAAAGCGTTAACCATTTTTAGCGCCTTCCATTTCTGCAGACTTACATCCGGTTGTCTCTTCATTTACCTAAAAATAGTAGAAAATAATCTTGCCGCACATTGACTGTTATGTGTCTCACAGCCACCAGGGGGCGCTCTGTTACTAATATTGCTCGGCTATTTTATATTAGACTTTGTATCTCCTTCAGCAGGTCCATGTATCGTATTGAATATAATCTGTTCCTGAAAAGTCCGGTTATAGAGGATCAGTATAGTACGTCTACTATGTGTGACCTGTCATATAGATTTGTCTTTGCACTCTTATTTTACCCTTTGGCTGCCCAAATGCATGTCTGAAGACTCAACGTAAACTAGAGTGAGATTACAGTAGGGTTTATACAAATTAAAGGGGAACACTTGCCTTCTTTTGGGACTATTATCCATGAATCAGTTTGCAGTGAGTATGTTGCCGCTATTGTTTCAACCGTGCAGGGCGCTATTATGTCAGCACAGTATGGCACTCGTATATGGGGGCTATGGATTGTACATTACAATAAGGCCAGGGCTGCACCATTTATAAGTGGAGGGGTGTCTGCCTCAGGCGGTGCTATCCCAGAACAGAAGGGGGGGCAGTGGAGCTCTGCAAACATAACTGTGTGTAGGGAAAACTGTAGACAAGTGATGTCTAGTAATCTGCACATACACTGATGTGTAGGAACCTCCTGTGCACAGTCTTACTCCCCAAAAGGAATACCCAATGCATTAATAAAAAAGGAGTGAGCAATGAAACTACACAAACCCCATAGACTATAATGGGGTCTGTGTTTTCCACATGAATCGTACAGAGAGAGGAGTGCTGCTTGAAGTACTTCTGTCCCTGCATGTTTTTTGGCAGAAAACACATGGACCCCGTTATAGTCTAGGGGATCCACGCGCTTTCATTGCTCACCACTTTTTAATGCGTTCAGTATTCCGTTCGGAGAGTCTCCAAGGAAACTCCCCAAACGGAATACCGAACGCAGAGGTGAACCGGGCCTAAAGACTTCTGACCTAATACAATGTAGCAAACTATAACTGTGAACCAGACAAGGTGACCGATGCATCAGCCTGGGATTGTAAACTGATGGGTGAGGATTGCTCTGACAGTCACCGTCACACGTCCCCCATTCTTCATCATATCCACAGAGGTGCTGCCTTGCATATCTGATATATGTCGCCAATAACTGTATGGGGCAGCATGCAGAAGACTGGGGATGTAGCCGAGCCCTGATGGAGTGACACGTGGATGACAACTGTGTCCTACCCATGTCTCCAGAGATCCATTCTCTGTTGTCAGCGAGCCAGGGCCACAAGACCTACAGCAATAGGACCTGTCCTGAGTTTTGCCCCTTGGTCTTTTTTTATACATGAGCCTGTAATAATACCGCCCCCTATTGAAGTGCAAAAATGTTGACCTGTTGCTGTTACCTAAGTGTAAATGGTGTAACACAGAGGTAACAGATTGTTGTGTCTAAGAATGACTGGGCTGATACATTGTAACAAACTATAGAATAAACTAAAAACATGACCTCTTTCCATTTTGTGAATGTTTTAACTTACTAAACGGGGACTAGAAAGACAAAACAAGTGCAAAATATAAAGCTTTATTTCTACAACTCCTCATAGTCTTGATCATGTTCGGATTCAGGTTCCTTCTTACTTGCCGCTTCCTTATTTGGGTCCTTGCAGTATTTTGTGCTATTAGAACCATCCGCTTCACAAACAAGTCCGTAGTCACATGGGCAGTGAACGCTGATCCCAGAATTCTAAATAAAGTGAGGATAGGGTTAATGCAGATACTTATTACTCCTAACCCATCTCGCCTAAGATTTGGCAGTCCAACCCATATCGCCAACATCTGGATACAGGAATCTGGGCATCTCCAGCCTGTCTATTACATAGGTCCCGGACTAATAGACATGTCAGGAGACTCCACTCCATCTGTTACCGATACTCACCGGAGGGGAACATCTCTGACCTTCTGTTGCTTTTGGTGCACACGTGTAGACGATCCAGAAGAACTGTCTACGACAACACCCGCTCTTACACTGGGCATGGTGAAAACATAGCAAGCCATTGTTCTAGATGGAAACCGAGAAAATCCATTATGGTCAAGGAGATTAGAAGACAGTTTCCCCATATTACAAAGTCTGACTTACCTGATGAGACTTCGCCACCTCCATACAGAGACACAAGAACAGCAGGACAGGCCATATCCTATTTTGTGCCATTTCGATGGTGTTGGACGTCTTGTAGGTTTACGGAGAGTCGGCAGAAGGAAGACTGGATGGCGTTGTCTGTAGATCGTATGTGCGTAGGTCCCTTACCCTAATATATAAGCAGGTAAATCGCGATAGTAGTAAGTGTGTCTTAGGCATAAAGTGACATCCTGGATCCTCCTCCAATCTCAGTCACACCACAGGTACAAGGGCAAGGCAAAAGTAAGTGAACCCTTTAAAATGACCTGAATTTTCTTGGTCATGTGACCTGATATCATTCAGACTTCGATAGCAAACAAACTAAACCACTCTACCTCTCTTGTCTGGTCGACATTGGGGCAAATTTATTAAGGCCGTCATTTCATACACCATTCTTAATAAACGCCCCGATAGGTGGCTGACCTATGAGCAGGCTCCGGCTTCTTCAGAAATCAGGTGTTACATGGAGATCTACGCCGGTTAGGAACTAGTGTGGGGTTCCATTCTAAGTCACACCAAAAACGGATAGGAGTTATAATGTATCAGGCCAGGGGATCAGCGCCCCATCCTCTACCCCACTCACATTCACAGTGTGGAGAGTTAGGCACAGAACGGGGGTTGCGGTGCACATTTGGCAGAAGAGACCTTGGACGTCACAATATCATCCCACTAGGTCAGAAAATATCGTCCCCTGCCAGAAAACTGGTGATCGAGATTTGTCAAAGGGCAATTCAATAAAGGAGCCGACACTGGAAAACGTGAGTGCTGTGCCCATTTAATAAAGACATACAAAGCCTGGTTACTGACAAATCTGTTCTTTTTGGTAAAAGGGGTTTTCCAGGCAATTTTTTTTTTTTTTTTAAACGTTCATTGGTGCTATTAATGGGTTAATAAAAGTACCTATATACTTTAGTGATTTCTGGGAGTCTCTGGGGCCCCCTAGTATCTCCTGCTTTTGTTTACATCCTTCTGCATCCTGACACCTCTCCTCCCCCCATACAATCCCTCCCTGTCTCTATAGCTATCCTTCCTATCCTCTATGCCTTTCCCTACCTACTCAGTCAAACCGCGACCCATATTGTATACTTGCCCTCCATGCTTCTTCCCAAGAGACACTTCTCCTCCTGTACTGTGCGCACTCCTGTTCCACTGTCCCCTCTACTGCACATGCAAAGACAGCTGCACCCTGCCGGGACAAGAGCGCGCGCACCCTGCCGGGACAAGGTAGAAACCATGGATGGGCAAGTATGGGTGAAGTGGATTATAGAAGTGATGATCCATTTCCAGAAATGGGGAAACTGTCACTGGATAATCAGAAAATGTCCCTGGGGCCGTTACAGGACCGCCCCAGGGATATGGGCAAAATTACATTTTTTTAAATTAATGTTATTTAGAAAGTAGGAGGGGAGGGGGGAGGGTGTTTAGATTAGTATAGGGACTGCAAAACATCCTGGACAACCCCTGAGGCGCACAATAGTCAATGGACACAATACAGAGATGCACGGAAAAAGCTGCAAAGAATTTGTGGGAAATCTAAGTGCACATATGTCCACAGGCAAATGGGCTACAAATATGGGGAAGGGGGGAGGGGACAAAAACAAAGAAACAGAACAAGACTAGCATTCATAAAAGGGCCATAAAGTAAGCCACTGCTGTAAAAAAGAAAAAAACAGACCCATTGCTCCTCACCTGAGGTTTCCCCAAGACCATCTGGATGTTCCAAAGCTTCTGGTGAAACGTTCTATGGACAGATGGGACAAAAGCGGAACATTGTAGCAGAAACACTAGTAGTAAGACCGCCGCTTCCTTACCACTGTCCCAGACTCTGATTACAGGGATTAAAGGGGTTGCAAAAGTTTTGAGTCAGACGGGGGAGTTGATGGATTTTGTTTTCCACCCCAACCCATTTTGATTTTTTTTTTTTTTTTTTCCCAGACAACCCCTTTAAGTGTTGAGACAATCCCTGCCAAGCAAAAAACAAGATTGGACCCAGACCAGCCCTTTAACCACTTCATGACCGGGCCATGATCAGACGCCTTTGCAGGTATTAGGGTCCATGTGGTTTTCAAGGCTGCAGCTATTTATTATTCCAATGTAGCAGAACCTACACTACATAGACATACCTCACATGGACCCAGAACAGGTCCACAGGGCAAGCAGGACCTACAGCACACACCAGCCTCATGGAGGCGTGGGATATATATATACTCTATGCTAATTGAATAAACCTGTGCAATTGAATGGGCGTTCCAGTCCAACTATGGAGAGAACCGCACCCCTTGTAATGCACAAAAGAAAATTTGCACAGCACATCCCAATGTGAACAAGTGCTAACTACATATATACTGTATATACAGATATAGATAGATGGACTAGCACTCCTATTCAATTGCACAGATTTACTTGCTATAGAGTATATATACTGTATATATTCCCCTCCCCATCTGCCTTAGGGTCCATTCACAAGGAGTAACAAGCTGCGTGATGTGTCACGTATACGGCGTGTGAGACTTTGTGCGCTGTAAAAGCTCTCATTGATTTCAATGGGAGCCTGAATCGTATACGCCACGTTATTTTGCGGCCGTGATTTTGCGAGCGAGTGACTCCCACTGAGATGAATGGGAGACGTTTTTGCAGTCCCAGTTACCCGGCTCTGTATGAGACCCCCGCCTTATACACTTACCCGGCTCTGTATGAGACCCCCGCCTTATACACTTACCCGGCTCTGTATGAGACCCCCGCCTTATACACTTACCCGGCTCTGTATGAGACCCCCGCCTTATACACTTACCCGGCTCTGTATGAGACCCCCGCCTTATACACTTACCCGGCTCTGTATGAGACCCCCGCCTTATACACTTACCCGGCTCTGTATGAGACCCCCGCCTTATACACTTACCCGGCTCTGTATGAGACCCCCGCCTTATACAGTGACCTGAATGACGGGCAGTGAATGAGACTTCGGACCGTCAGCGCTCGGAGGTGATGATATAAGAAGCAGCCACTTCATGCCCTCTGTGTCATGTAAGGTCACCGCACTACTTGACCTTCAGGCTTAATAAATCGGCTCTAATAAATTACAGTTTGTCAGAAAACTTGACCTTGTGTAAAATCATTTCAAGAATTAATTGAAGGAATATTCTCTAATAAATAGATTAGTCCTTATTATACCGGAGAGTCGTGAGGACGAGTAATCAGCGGTAATCAATAAGAGAGGAGATGGCGGAACAAACACCAGCGCTGCGCAGTCACATCGCTGTAAGAGGAGGGGGAAGATCTGTTACTGGGGTCATTAAAGGGATCCTATCATTTAAACTTAATTTTTTTTGCCTATCACGTAGGAATAGCCTTAAGAAAGACTATACTTCTTCTATCTTTAGATGTCTTCTCCGCAACACCGTTCCGTAGAAATCCGGGTTTTTGCTGGTAAGCAAATGAGTTCCCAAATGGGCGTCCCAATACTGTGAGAGAACTCTCCAGCGCTGCCTCCATCTTCTTCAGGAACGGGTCTTCTGAACATCTTCTTCCATGGGTTGGCTTCAAACTTCTAGGCCTCGGGCCTAGGGCAAACATACCCGCCGGCCACAAGAAAATGGCCGCTTACACAGAGAGATAACAGCCCTAGCTGAGATAAGCTGCTGCAGGAGCAGTGTAATATAATATGTGAACATAAATTCATAACAGTCGTGAAGCCATGTCATTAACCGAGATAAAAAGTAGCCGATGTGTTATTCAATGTTACAATCTATCTATGTGCCAAATTTCATTAAAATCTGTCCCTATTTCCTATCTATCTATCTATCTATCTATCTATCTATCTATCTCCTATCTATCTATCTATCTATCTATCTATCTATCTATCTCCTATCTATCTATCTATCTATCTATCTATCTATCTATCTCCTATCTATCTATCTATCTATCTATCTATCTATCTATCTATCTATCTATCTATCATCTATCTATCATCTATCTATCTATCTATCTCCTATCTATCTATCTATCTATCTATCTATCATCTATCTATCTATCTATCTATCTATCTCCTATCTATCTATCTATCTATCTATCTATCTATCTATCTATCTATCTCCTATCTATCTATCTATCTATCTATCTATCATCTATCTATCTATCTATCTATCTATCTATCTATCTATGTCCTATCTATCTATCTATCTATCTATCTATCTCCTATCTATCTATCTATCTATCTCCTATCTATCTATCTATCTATCTATCTATCTATCTATCTCCTATCTATCTATCATCTATCTATCTATCTATCTATCTATCTATCTATCTCCTATCTATCTATCTATCTATCTATCTATCTATCATCTATCTATCTATCTATCTATCTATCTATCTCCTATCTATCTATCTATCTATCTATCTATCTATCTCTCTCCTATCTATCTATCTATCTATCATCTATCTATCTATCTATCTATCTATCTATGTCCTATCTATCTATCTATCTATCTATCTATCTATCTATCTATCTCCTATCTATCTATCTATCTATCTATCTATCTATCTCCTATCTATCTATCTATCTATCTATCTATCTATCTCCTATCTATCTATCTATCTATCATCTATCTATCTATCTATCTATCTATCTATCTATCTCCTATCTATCTATCTATCTATCTATCTATCTATCTATCTATCATCTATCTATCTATCTATCTATCTATCTATCTATCTCCTATCTATCTATCTATCTATCTATCTATCTATCTATCTATCATCTATCTATCTATCTCCTATCTATCTATCTCCTATCTATCTATCTATCTATCTATCTATCTATCTATCTATCTATCTATCATCTATCTATCTATCTATCTATCTATCTATCTCCTATCTATCTATCTATCTATCTATCTATCTATCTAGCTATCTCCTATCTATCTATCTATCTATCTATCTATCTATCTATCTATCTATCTATCTCCTATCTATCTATCTATCTATCTATCTATCTATCTATCATCTATCTATCTATCTATCTATCTATCTCCTATCTATCTATCTCCTATCTATCTATCTATCTATCTATCTATCTATCTATCTATCATCTATCTATCTATCTATCTATCTATCTATCATCTATCTATCTATCTATCTATCTATCTAGCTATCTCCTATCTATCTATCTATCTATCTATCTATCTATCTATCTCCTATCTATCTATCTATCTATCTATCTCCTATCTATCTATCTATCTATCTATCTATCTATCTATTATCTATCTATCTATCTATCTATCTATCTATCTATCTCCTATCTATCTATCTATCTATCTATCTATCTATCTAGCTATCTCCTATCTATCTATCCATCTATCTATCTATCTATCTATCTATCTATCTATCTCCTATCTATCTATCATCTATCTATCTATCTATCTATCTATCTATCATCTATCTATCTATCTATCTATCTATCTATCTATCATCTATCTATCTATCTATCTATCTATCTATCATCTATCTATCTATCTCCTATCTATCTATCTATCTATCTATCTATCTATCTATCATCTATCTATCTATCTATCTATCTATCTATCTATCTATCTCCTATCTATCTATCTCCTATCTATCTATCTATCTATCTATCTATCTATCTATCTATCTATCATCTATCTATCTATCTATCTATCTATCTCCTATCTATCTATCTATCTATCTATCTATCTATCTCCTATCTATCTATCTATCTATCTATCTATCTATCTATCTATCATCTATCTATCTATCTATCTATCTATCTATCTATCTATCTATCTCCTATCTATCTATCTATCTATCTATCTATCTATCTATCTAGCTATCTCCTATCTATCTATCTATCTATCTATCTATCTATCTATCTATCTATCTCCTATCTATCTATCTATCATCTATCTATCTATCTATCTATCTATCTATCTATCTAGCTATCTCCTATCTATCTATCTATCTATCTATCTATCTATCTATCTCCTATCTATCTATCATCTATCTATCTATCTATCTATCTATCTATCTATCTATCTATCATCTATCTATCTATCTATCTATCTATCTCCTATCTATCTATCTATCTATCTATCTATCTATCTATCTATCTATCTATCATGGGACTACGTATGCCATCTTACATATTGCCACATGCATGTCCTTAAAGTGGTTCTCTCATCACATTGGTGGAATATCTCTGGAACATTCCACCAATTGACAAGGGTCCGGCCTTTGTGACCCACCCACAGCCAGGAGAGATATACAGACGGACGACCATTACTTGGTTTAGCATTAACCATGGCCAGAGCTCCCTCCATCATTGCTGGGCGCTGACACAGAGAATATCTCCCCGGGTGGTAAAGATATTTTGTATCCAGGAGGAAATGTTGATTAAAATTCACATCATTATTAAGAGGTTTCAGAACCTGAAGAGAACAGGATTAATGAATTTAATATCAGTGAACAGGACGAAGAAATATAATTATCCGCAGGTCGTGTTCCGAGGAGAATAATTACCGAGGGAGAAGAACATGGAGGGCGCTCTACAGAGAACTAATCAATGGTCCTTTATACTCCCTGGATGACTAGGCCCGGCGCCTTACATTAACTGTTTGTAGAGTTTATAGGACATAACGTGCACTAATCAGACTGTATTATACTTCAGAGCTGCAATCACATAAGCCATATACACACCTAATAGCTCAGCCCTGACATTGTAAGGGTACAGTTAGATTTTACTACACAAGGCTATCGTAACGCGGATCTGTTGTGTCAGTTCACTCTTCAGGATAAGCTGCCATGTGTATCTGAGGAGTAACACTGTTTATGTCAGCGCATGACTGTAGTTTGTAGCAGTTTATTCCTCTGCATGTTGTATCTGGTGATTGTAGTTCAGCCTGAGATGGTGTGTATAGACTGCATACAGTAAGTAGAGGAGAATCTGCTCCACCAACAGTATAGTAACAATAATGTAACTCAGGATCTGTATAGGATAAGTAATGTAATGTATGTACACAGTGACTGTACCAGCAGAATAGTGAGCGCAGCTCTGGAGTATAATACAGGATGAGTAATGTAATGTATGTACACAGTGACTGCACCAGCAGAATAGTGAGCGCAGCTCTGGAGTATAATACAGGATAAGTAATGTAATGTATGTACACTGTACCAGCATCATAGTGAGCGCAGCTCTGGAGTATAATACAGGATGTAACTCAGGATCAGTACAGGATAAAATAATGTAATGTATGTACACAGTGACTGTACCAGCAGAATAGTGAGCGCAGCTCTGGAGTATAATACAGGATAAGTAATGTAATGTATGTACACTGTACCAGCATCATAGTGAGCGCAGCTCTGGAGTATAATACAGGATGTAACTCAGGATCAGTACAGGATAAAATAATGTAATGTATGTACACAGTGACTGTACCAGCAGAATAGTGAGCGCAGCTCTGGAGTATAATACAGGATGTAACTCAGGATCAGTACAGGATAAAATAATGTAATGTATGTACACAGTGACTGTACCAGCAGAATAGTGAGCGCAGCTCTGGAGTATAATACAGGATAAGTAATGTAATGTATGTACACAGTGACTGTACCAGCAGAATAGTGAGCGCAGCTCTGGAGTATAATACAGGATAAGTAATGTAATGTATGTACACAGTGACTGTACCAGCAGAATAGTGAGCGCAGCTCTGGAGTATAATACAGGATGTAACTCAGGATCAGTACAGGATAAAATAATGTAATGTATGTACACAGTGACTGCACCAGCAGAATAGTGAGCGCAGCTCTGGAGTATAATAAAGGATGTAACTCAGGATCAGTACAGGATAAGTAATGTAATGTATGTACACAGTGACTGTACCAGCAGAATAGTGAGCGCAGCTCTGGAGTATAATACAGGATAAGTAATGTAATGTATTTACACAGTGACTGTACCAGCAGAATAGTGAGCGCAGCTCTGGAGTATAATACAGGATAAGTAATGTAATGTATGTACACAGTGACTGTATCAGCAGAATAGTGAGCGCAGCTCTGGAATATAATGCAGGATAAGTAATGTAATGTATTTACACAGTGACTGTACCAGCAGAATAGTGAGCGCAGCTCTGGAGTATAATACAGGATAAGTAATGTAATGTATGTACACAGTGACTGCACCAGCAGAATAGTGAGCGCAGCTCTGCAGTATAATACAGGATAAGTAATGTAATGTATGTACACAGTGACCGTACCAGCAGAATAGTGAGCGCAGCTCTGCAGTATAATACAGGATAAGTAATGTAATGTATGTACACAGTGACCGCACCAGCAGAATAGTGAGTGCAGCTCTGCAGTATAATACAGGATAAGTAATGTAATGTATGTACACAGTGACTGTACCAGCAGAATAGTGAGCGCAGCTCTGGAGTATAATACAGGATAAGTAATGTAATGTATATACACAGTGACTGCACCAGCAGAATAGTGAGCGCAGCTCTGCAGTATAATACAGGATAAGTAATTTAATGTATGTACACAGTGACTGTACCAGCAGAATAGTGAGCACAGCTCTGGAGTATAATACAGGATGAGTAATGTAATGTATGTACACAGTGACTGCACCAGCAGAATAGTGAGCGCAGCTCTGGAGTATAATACAGGATAAGTAATGTAATGTATGTACACAGTGACTGTACCAGCAGAATAGTGAGCGCAGCTCTGCAGTATAATACAGGATAAGTAATGTAATGTATGTACACAGTGACTGTACCAGCAGAATAGTGAGTGCAGCTCTGCTGTATAATACAGGATAAGTAATGTAATGTATGTACACAGTGACTGTACCAGCAGAATAGTGAGCGCAGCTCTGGAGTATAATACAGGATAAGTAATGTAATGTATATACACAGTGACTGCACCAGCAGAATAGTGAGCGCAGCTCTGCAGTATAATACAGGATAAGTAATTTAATGTATGTACACAGTGACTGTACCAGCAGAATAGTGAGCACAGCTCTGGAGTATAATACAGGATAAGTAATGTAATGTATGTACACAGTGACTGCACCAGCAGAATAGTGAGCGCAGCTCTGCAGTATAATACAGGATAAGTAATGTAATGTATGTACACAGTGACTGTACCATCAGAATAGTGAGCACAGCTCTGGAGTATAATACAGGATAAGTAATGTAATGTATGTACACAGTGACTGCACCAGCAGAATAGTGAGCGCAGCTCTGCAGTATAATACAGGATAAGTAATGTAATGTATGTACACAGTGACTGTACCAGCAGAATAGTGAGCGCAGCTCTGGAGTATAATACAGGATAAGTAATGTAATGTATGTACACAGTGACTGTACCAGCAGAATAGTGAGCGCAGCTCTGGAGTATAATACAGGATAAGTATTGTAATGTATGTACACAGTGACTGCACCAGCAGAATAGTGAGCGCAGCTCTGGAGCATAATAGTGACTTTACATCCGGATTGGTAAGTAATGAATATTTAATATAGAATAATTCTATATATAACCTGTAATGTGCCGCTCACATGTAGACATAAACTCTGAAATCTCCACCATATAGCCTTCATCCAGACAAACAATAGTTATAGAGGACATTTCACCATCTCCACCAGTTCTAGTTCTTTCATCCTGTAATAGACTTCTCTCCACTGATCCTGGTACAGTTGGGATTTTATTCTCTAGCCCCCACCATTCCTTCCTCAATCGGTGCTATTAGTTTCTGTGCTTGATATGCTAATTAGGTTCTTTACTGTCAAGTGGGTGGTGTTAGACAGGAGCAGGAGAGGAGACATGATTCACACACTGCCCAATCAGGGGTAGGCAGTATCGTTCACCTGGACTTCTCTGGCTTAGGGTCACTCTCTTGAGTTGAGGTAGTTTAATACTCTACAAGTCACCAGAACTCTGTGTGTGTGTGTGTGTGTGTGTGTGTGTGTGTGTGTGTGTGTGTGGTAACTTGTAGTCTCCACCCACCAGCTCAGGAAGAACAGAGCATTACATAGAGTCTACCTAGGGGAAACCTGAAGACATGTCATATATGAATTAAACATAGTATTACTCCTCATGTACACATAGATGAAGCCTATCCTGAAAAAATGGCGACATGTGACAGAACAGGATAAGTTACCAAAATGACACTCCTTCTCTGACATCACTTCCTGCTCTGCAGCTATTGGCTGAAACTGCACCTTCCAGACTTCCTGTTCTTCCCACCCCTCGCTTGCCTTCTCTATGTAATACATAATGCTTTCCGCTCTCTTCTAGATACTTCTTTATATCCCGATGGTATTTGAGGTCGGTTCTCCTTTAACTTCACAGATGACAATCTAAGTGACATAAATGAGATGAGTTCCTAATACATGAAGACTTTCATGTAGAATTCTGGCCATGACTCCAGAACAGAACGTTCTTCAGGGGATAGTGTCTGTCTCGCCAGCTTTTGTTTCTCATCAGTAAAACATTAATGACAAGAATAGCAATTTTTGTCAGACTGACAGCATCCAAGACAAGTGCGTGCTTCAACATCTAGGGCTAATAAGACGTTTGACCTTGGAAAGTTTCGCCAGTAATTGCTTGGAAGAAGTGTGTACACAGGTTTCACGGAACTTTCCTTACTGCCTACTTCTTCTTTGCTTTCTTCTTTCTATTCTTGAATTATGACTTTATCTAAAAACTTCCAAATATTAGTTTGAAACCTTAGCTGGATCCGCCATCATATGTGATATGCCCCCATACAGGGGCGTAACTGGCAAAGACTGGGCCCCATAGCAACTTTTTGACCACCCCCATCACATAGCACCCCCATTTATTGCCCAATCCACACAATTTTTGGGGTACACTACCCATGAATAATTATGATACTGCCACCAGAGTATAATGGTCAGAGGCCCAGTAGAGGTGACAAAAATAAAGACCAGTGTTACTCACCTCTCCTGGGTTCCAGTGTGACTCCCTGTCCTCTTTAATTACATCACAGTCTTGGCTCTGGCGTAAAATAAGCATCGTGACGCTGGCCTGACCCACATGACGTCTGTGACTACAGAGGTCAAAGACAGCTGGAGTCGTGCAGGAGAGGTGAGTAACAGTGGTTTTTGTTTTTTACTTCTGGGCCTCCGATCATTATACTCTGCCCATGGCTTACTTACAGATCCCCGTTCCTGCTCACAGCCACCTTTGATTCCCCTTCTTCCCTCCAGGGGGCCCCAGTGACATGAGATGAGAGGCATGGGGCCCTCCAGGGGCTGAAGGGGAAGCAGAGGCAGCCGTGAGCGGGTAAGACGAATCGGTAAGTGAATAGTAACTCAAGCCGGTAATGGTCTATTAAAAAAGAAAAAACAAAAAAGCAGCTGGGCCCCCTAAATTCATGGGCCATGTGGAAGCCATTACGGCTGCTACAGTAGTACTTACGCCACTGCCACCATATACTATATGGTGCCATACTATATCTACGTGCTTCTTTGTATTGGAATATTCCACATGTCTATTACACTTGCAGAGTTGTGTCTTGTCCATTATTTGTTTGGGGCGCTCTCATTGTCCTCATGTTTTGCTTTTTATAGAAGACTGTCATCAAATCTGAAAAAAAGCCCAATGACACATATGATCTGATTGGCTCTATCACCCTGAGCATTTTGGCATTTTGTTTATCCAAATCCGTTCAGCCATTCCAAAGATATAAGCCCTTTTAGTGTTGACACATATTGGGGTCTACTAGGCAAGTGGGCGGGAACACTGCATGACCTACAGTAGACAGAGATCCCGCCCCCAAGGAAACCCCACACAGTATTACAAATTGCATCAACCCTAAAAGGGCCTATATCTTTGGAATGGCTGAACGGATTCAGAAAAATAAAACACCGAAATGCTCAGGGTGACAGTGCCGATCAGATGAGGTATGCCATTGGGCTTTTCAGACCTGGTCTCCTTTAAGAGGCAGCAAAGTGAATAAAAATAATCTACTAAACTACTATTATTTGATATGGCACAATGTATGACTGCTGTTTTTGTTTTATGGTTTTTTTGGGCCGTTTCCGTGATTACAGACTGTCGTCCTCTGTGATTGGTGGAGTGGGCGCTGTCGGTTTGATGGTCGCTGTACAGCTGCTTATTATTTATTTATGGATCACTGACTAGCTTAAGCTGCCGGTAGGAGCGATGGAGAACAATATCAAGGGACCGGCTTATTCCTCATACACAGGCAGCTTAAAGAGACGCTCCGACAGGCGGGCAAAAATACCGCACTCCCCCGTGTAAATGAGTGGTCTGCCTGCAAATTTCTATGAAATAACAGAGATCATAGTTGTATTGTACAATTTTTCATGTCACTGTCATACATTGTACATTGTCCAAATCAGTATTACCTCACATTATTACATTTCTCTTTATACAGTGCCCCCTAGTGGATTCTGCTGGTTCTGGAATGTTATGTTGCTTAGCAACCACTAATCAAAGTATCTGCATGTACAGAAGTAGCCACAGAAGGTTCCTAATGCTAAACAATAGACTGCCCCTGGTGGATGCACAGGCTTGTCCCAGCCAACAGAAAGCAGAAGCAGGAAAATGTATATTACTGTACATCCTGATTAGGTTGTGTGTGAACTGCGGCTTACGGGAGAGAGAGAAGTATGTAGGAGGTGGTAAGAAGCTTTAGCTGCAGCCGTCTTATCAGTGTTCCACGAAGGAAGGAAAGAAAGAAAGAAAGAAAGAAAGAAAGAAAGAAAGAAAGATATATTTGACATGGATAGATATGAGATAGATAGACCAATAAAAATAATAGATGATAAGCCTAGATAGATATGGTAGATATCTATCTATTTATCTATACATCTCCTATCTATCTATTTATGTAAATACATCTATCTATCTATCTCCTATCTATCTATCTATCTATCTATCTATCTATCTATCTATCTATCTCCTATCTATCTATCTATCTATCTATCTATCTATCTATCTATCTCCTATCATCTATCTATCTATCTATCTATCTATCTATCTATCTATCTATCTATCTCCTATCATCTATCTATCTATCTATTATCTATCTATCTATCTATCTATCTATCTATCTATCTATCTATCTCCTATCTATCTATCTATCTATCTATCTATCTCCTATCCATCTATCTATCTCCTATCTATCTATCTATCTATCTATCTATCTCCTATCTATCTATCTATCTATCTATCTCCTATCTATCTATCTATCTATCTATCTATCTATCTATCTATCTAACTATCTATCTATCTCCTATCTATCTATCTATCTATCTATCTATCTATCTCCTATCTATCTATCTATCTATCTATCTATCTCTCTCCTATCTATCTATCTATCTATCTATCTATCTATCTATCTATCTCCTATCATCTATCTATCTATCTATCTATTATCTATCTATCTATCTATCTATCTATCTATCTATCTATCTCCTATCATCTATCTATCTATCTATCTATCTATCTATCTATTATCTATCTATCTATCTATCTATCTATCTCCTATCTATCTATCTATCTATCTATCTATCTATCTATCTCCTATCCATCTATCTATCTCCTATCTATCTATCTATCTATCTATCTATCTATCTATCTCCTATCTATCTATCTATCTATCTATCTATCTATCTCCTATCTATCTATCTATCTATCTATCTATCTAACTATCTATCTATCTCCTATCTATCTATCTATCTATCTATCTATCTCCTATCTATCTATCTATCTATCTATCTATCTATCTATCTCTCTCCTATCTATCTATCTCCTATCTATCTATCTATCTATCTATCTATCTATCTCCTATCTATCTATCTATCTATCTATCTCCTATCTATCTATCTATCTATCTATCTATCTAACTATCTATCTATCTCCTATCTATCTATCTATCTATCTATCTATCTATCTATCTCCTATCTATCTATCTGCCTATCTATCTATCTATCTATCTATCTCCTATCATCTATCTATCTATCTATCTATCTATCTATCTATTATCTATCTATCTATCTATCTATCTATCTATCTATCTATCTCCTATCATCTATCTATCTATCTATCTATCTATCTATCTATTATCTATCTATCTATCTATCTATCTATCTATCTATCTCCTATCTATCTATCTATCTATCTATCTATCTATCTATCTCCTATCCATCTATCTATCTCCTATCTATCTATCTATCTATCTATCTATCTATCTATCTATCTATCTCCTATCTATCTATCTATCTATCTCCTATCTATCTATCTATCTATCTATCTATCTAACTATCTATCTATCTCCTATCTATCTATCTATCTATCTATCTATCTATCTCCTATCTATCTATCTATCTATCTATCTATCTATCTATCTATCTATCTCTCTCCTATCTATCTATCTCCTATCTATCTATCTATCTATCTATCTATCTATCTCCTATCTATCTATCTATCTATCTATCTATCTATCTATCTCCTATCTATCTATCTATCTATCTATCTATCTATCTATCTATCTATCTAACTATCTATCTATCTCCTATCTATCTATCTATCTATCTATCTATCTATCTATCTATCTATCTCCTATCTATCTATCTATCTATCTATCTATCTATCTATCATCTATCCTCACATTTTTTCCCCGACTACACATGTCAGTAACAGAACTAGTACATTCAGACATAAAAATGAAGCTTTTCTTGAAACATCTTTAGCGGTGTCACCCACACAGCCGCCGTGCCATGAAGACAGGCAGATATCTGTTGTAGACAGCTGCTCTCTTCTCTCCCTGCTGCCGAGCGCCGGAGTTCTCCCTCTTCTATAATAGTAGAACTAGTTTAACACCTTGTTTGCTGGTTGAAGTTGCAAAATATCAGTATACAAATTAATTAACCCAATGTATGCTGGCGTTATAATAGTATACCAACCAGGCATAACATTAAAACAGATGAGATGAATAGCATTGGTCATGTGATGGCAATGGTTGGCAGTCTCGGGTGTGGTATATATTTGGCAAGTGATCGGTCAGTTGTTGACATTGTCCAGGAAGCTGATAAAGAGTGTAAGGATCTGGTTTTAACGTCTTGATGACCAATACCACGGGACGTCTTCAGAGGTCTTGTAAAGTTCATGCTTCAAGTCCAAGTTATTCCATATCTACAGCTAATCTGACTACCTACATATAAATGCCTAATACCGACAACCCATGGACCTCCAACCCGAATAACTGCTGAGTATATAGTATACGTATTAGACATCCATGGCCCAATGATCTGGGCAGCAGGTGAGCGAATCGTAAGATTAAATTCTACAAAAATTCTCCTTGGCAATTTCGCAAATTGGCAATTTTGTCAAATTTTTTCCATATCCAATTCTCTTTTGGGATTTTGCACTAGTTTTGGCTTTGATACTGTATAGCCTAGAGCCTCAGCAAGACATCATAGTCTACATTAAATCCTAACCAGAACTAGATAATAAAATTATTAGATCCCTCAACAGCCGGCTGGTAACAGTTTCTCGGTGCCAATAGAATTTTTATTTTATTTTACATTTTAGAAAAACAAATGGAAAATGTAATGAATTTATGTAAAACAATGCTGGATTTTACATATCTGGCTTACAAACCCAATGCTAATGAGATGTAGAGTTATAATTTTGTGCAATTATGACTATGTCTCACCTTAACAACTCAAAAATTGATTTTGGACTCCAATTTTTTTTAAAGAAACTAATCCAGTACCTTGACATAGTAGCAAGTTCCTTGGAAGACCGCAGTTCACAAAACAGTAGCCATATAGAGACGTATAGCATATCACTTTGTGACACAGTAGCTCAAAAGAGTATTGTTTTGAAATGCTTCCTATCTTCTGTTACATAATGTATCTGGACATGTCCGGCCAAGAGAAGAGGTAAAGGAGGACACATCTGTATAAGCCAGAAGGTGCTCACGTTTCGACCCATACAGACGATTACACCATGGATCTATAAGCTGCAGAATCCTGGATATTTGGAAATTTTGGGAAAGTTAGAATGTATCAAATAAGAAAAAGCAGAACATTTTTATAGATAACGTTATGTGGGTTGATGGTCCATGTTGATAACCTCTGACTTGAAATGAAGAGCCTGGTGGATTTTTGTATTTCAGCCATTGAGCTCTTCTTGAACCTTTGGAAAGTGGATTTCAGGAGGTCTGGTGGTGTGGTGCAAAAAAAAAAAACACACATTTTTATTTGGCACACCTCCATTTGCAGAATGTGCCCACTTTTTAAGGCTGTAACCTCTTAACACGACATGGCTATGCACAGTAAATGGCCAATTTGGGAGTTGGGAATGTGGGAGAACAATAGGTACCTGAACAAACCAATGGGTGAACATGAAGGAATATGCAAGAACAAAGTCAAGGTCAATCAGGAATTAAAGTTGAAGAAGCCAAAGAAGTCTGAAGCCATCCAGTTAGACAGGGTTCTGCTTCTTGCCAAGCTTCCATAAACTCGTGGGATAGTTGGGTGATGGTAGGTTCCCAGGCTGTAAAAGAGTCAGCCGTGTCCACAGTAAAAGAAAGAAATACCAGTCAGCTGTAGCATCTTCACACATCAGCAATAGACTCAAAAAATCATCTCCTTGATATAAGAAGTCCACACTTCCATGCAGGTTTCTCCTCCAGCTTTCTCTGCCTCATGGTGGCCATGCTGTCCTTAGCTCATGGGTTGGTAACAGGCACATGTGCAAACAGGGCATTCCAGGTTTTGAGTCTTGTCCATGCTTTAACAATAGAAACAAAAGGGAAAAAAAATACTCCACAGGGTCTTCCATTCGATTTATGGTTGCTAATTCATAGTGCTAGGTTGCTTGAGTAGAGGATTCTTGAAGATACAGACAAAAAGAGTGAAAAGGAAAGATAAAGGTGACTGTATCGAGGCAGCCACTCAATGCAGCGCCATCGTGGAAAAAAAAGTAATCTGGGACAATCTCTGCAATGTTCTTAGGACTAGAGGATGGATCTTATGGGTGTACAATTCCAATGGTATCCACAATATGATCCAGAAAAGTAGAGGAACCAAGCAAGATAGATAAGGTAGGAGAAGCAGATAAGCTTTTACAATGGACAACTGATGGAGGTAACCAAGAGATTGGCTTCAAGGGACAAGGTTCGGTTTATGATATTCATTAGGAGAAGAATGCGAAAGAGGTGGAACTGAGAAAGTGAAAAGATGTTGGGGCTTAGGTCTAGGCTAGTTTACAAGAGGGAATTGGTGGTGGAACACGTGAAGTGGTGGAACATGTTTTGAAGACAAGGAGGACTGGCTTCATTGTAGAAGACACACACAAGACGAGACAAAATAGAGTTTCATTGTAGAAGGTAGAGTTATGATAATTATTAGGAGAGGAAGGCAAGAGTGGTGGAACTAACCATATTGGCGTCCATGTACAAGCAAATAAGTAATCTGGGACCATCTCTGCAATGTTCTTAGGACTGGAGAAGGATGGATCTTATGGGAACAGGGTCTACATGTCCAGTGGTATCCACTATATGTTCCAGAACAAATTTTTGTAAAACAGTTTGTCCCCAAAGAGAACCAACAAAACGCTTGGGAAGTAATTTCACCATCTCAAGACTAAGACTACTCAATTTAAGCAAGTTTCTTGTGATGTGGAAGCTGTAACTTTGAACCTGTCCATAGCTTATAAGAAGCTAAATAATAAAACATTGGGTTCCAAAAGATAAGGTATCTCCAGAATGGTCCTGGCTCTTAGGTTGGATGCCTAGGCGGTTTGCGTCACAAGCAGATGGACTTTCATGTGGAGCAAGACCTTTCTGAGTCATCTAACTCATGTATTCTTATTCTTGTGAAGCCTTATCCTTCAGCATTGGACTCTTATCGTCTTGCCTAGTAAATTACCTGCTCGCAATCGGCCTGTATCTGTGCGCTGCAGACAGTTTTTCCTCACCATGACGGGAACGCAACAAGTCTTCCGAGAAGAGCGGCATTTATAGATACACACCTGTGTCAAAGCTGCGTGACTCCTCTCCTGCATCGTGATTTTGTCTCCGCTTATAATTCTTTTCCCTCCCAACAATAGTTTCTGCTCAGAACATCAATTTAACCTTGAAGTAGGTTGTCCAGGCAGAATGACCAAGCCGTTGGTCATGCTTGATAAATCACATTTACTGCCGCAACGTTGGAAAGTAATGGAAGCTGCACGAGGACAAATCATTCTCGCCAGGCTACTTAAGAAAGAATCGATTTGTAAAAGGTAGCAAAAATGCTACTTGAAGTATTGCTCCACTTTGACAGCTTCTGAGCAGGTAGTGCTTACAAGCTTAGGTGGAACAATCCGCGGAGAATCAATCAGCCTAAATACGATTTGTTACCGTTAGCCTGCTCCAGAAAAGTGGAAGGTAAAGCGCAAGGTAATGGGATTGTTATGGGAAATTCCTTCGCTTTCCTTGACACCGTTCATTTTTCGAACCCATAATGACTGACTTGAAGACATCGTTTGGTCATATTGAGTCACTATTGAGTTCGATGTAGGCCTAGAGAAATGTACGGTATTCATTCGCCACCCAATGCTTCATCGTGCTGCAACTCGTTGGAGGCAACTGGAGGATGGGAGTAGTCATTGATGTCAATGGCTACCAGTAAACATTCAATTGTCACCTCCAGCCCACCTCCGAAGTTGGTGCAAAGCTGAGGAGGCCTCTAATGGTGATGGTTCCCCCAGGGAGCTTCCAGTTGGTGGTAGTCTTCAGCCTTACTGAGCCAAGTGGTGATGATTGGAAGGGTCCTTGATACTAAGTGCGGGAAGTGACTCAAGAGACAATGTATGCAGTTGAACAAGTGGAACTTTACTAAAGAAGAACCCAAACTGTTTCCAGACATGCAGCAGTGCAATTGGAGCTCCAACGTAGGATGGGGACGAGCTAGGTTTTGGTTCTCATCCAGAAATGCCCAATATATCTCACTAATACCTGACAACTCCCAAGTCTCTTCTAAGATCCCTTTCTATATAGAGTTATGCTCAAGATAGCCCTGCTTGTTTTGTTGAAATCTGGGTCAATAGCCAAACCTCAACTTGTCCTCAAAAATGGCACTTTCTCTCACTGTCCTCTCTGCAGTTTGACAGAATATAATTCTTCTCAGCCTCAGGTCTGCAATGATAAAAGGATGGCCTAGGTTGCTTTTCTCTTATATCATATCTCCAGACACATCTGCTCTGGTTACCGCTGACTGAAGACTCCTTCTGAGGTGACTTGGAATCAAATCAAATCAAAAAAGCTTTATTAGAATGTCAAAGCAGAGAGAGAGTGGTTGGGGGTGAGGGGTGGGGGTGGGGTGGGCATGGCGTGGGTGGGAAGGTGGTTTGGAGGTACAATAGTCCCTGGGGTCGCGTTGGTCTTGTTTGGCACATGTGGGTATGAGCGGCGGTAGGGTGGGTGGGTGATTAGGTGGGGTGATAATGGGGTGTAATAGTCCTTGGGGTCTCATCTTCCCCTCAGTTGGTGACAGGTGGACACGTATTGGGCAGCGATCTCCACAGTGGCCTCTTCTTCTCCCAGTAGGATGTAGAGTTTCCTCTTCTCGTCTGCAGATATGAAGTCTGGGATGTGGGCAGAGAGTCTTTGGTAGTAGACGGCCCTCACAGCTGAGTATTTGGTGCAGTGTAGCAGGAAGTGGGTCTCGTCTTCTAGGGCCCCCTGGTCACAGTGCTGGCACAGTCTGTTCTCCCGTGGCTTGTACGTCTGCCTGTGTCGCCCTGTCTCCATCTCCAGGTTGTGGGCGCTCAGTCTGTACCGGCTCAGGGTCTGTCTGTAATTGGGGTTGGGGTATGTTCTCCAGGTAGGTGGCCATGGTGTAGTCCCTTTGCAGTGACTCGTATGTGGTAAGTTTCTTGAAGTTGTTTATTTCGTTTCTCCATTCTTCGATGTACTGCTCTTTGCTTCTCTCTATGGCCCCCTTTTTTTGGTGGTTTTGGTTTGGCGGTTGGCTGTCGTTTGGTTGGAGGGTGCCGGGTTTGTTCGGGGTTCTGTGGCTTAACCAGGTTTGGTGGTGGTAGGAGAATCTTCTCCTCTTATCCCAGCCAACCATGTGTTGGGCTGGACCATGGCTCTTACAATAGAAGGGTTGTTCCACTATCCCCAGTAAAACAGCTCTAACCTGCATGGAAAACACAAATTGTTTACACCATATTCAATGGCTAAAAAAGGTACGTGTGTCTTCTGCATCTGTTTAACTCCTATTGGTATTTGACACCTGAACTCATAGATCTACGTACATGCTCAATACTTCTACAATCCAAAAACAGCTCTCTGAGCAGAGCCAAAAATATCTAAGGAAAGCAGGAGAGAACTTGTACCTCTTAGTTCTAGCAATTGGCTCAGTATGGCTCCATAATAGGAAATTCCCCTATTGTTATGGATTCCTTTTACCGCCACTTGGTGGGTTCACAATAGGGTTGAGCGATCGGGTTCGGAAAAGATCGGAATCCGATCCCGATCTGTTTTGGCAGGATCGAGGTCTTACGTTAGTTCTCACAATGCTTGTCTACTGGCCAATCATTGTGGGAAAAGCAAACAATCTCGTTAGCTTTTCCACAATGATTGGCCAGTAGCCAAGCATTGAGGGAACTAACGTAAGACCTCAAACCCACCAAAACAGATCGGGATCGGAATCCGATCTTTTCCGATCTAGATCGCTCAACCCTAAGGGGCCAAATTTCCACTCCTGGAATCCATGTAAATAATTTTACTTGAGAGTCTCCCATTGGGGTGTTCATGCTCCTCAATGACATGTTTCTTATTTCCATGACTCTCTCCATCCATCTTGTTGATGGTTCTTATTTGACTATAATCTTCCCAATGATGTAATTTTTCTCAAATGATGCCCAAATTACGGTAACTTTTTATGTGGTTCATAAGTAGCAGTTTTATCATGTTCAGTATTTTTCCAGTTCTCTTCTACATTGTCCAACTTTCTCCCCGAGAACCACATTTTGGACAATACTAATCTTCATACAATATTGCACCAAAATTGGGCAATATTAGGCATATATGGAAAGGTTGTCAATGAACAAAGACTATAATGGGGTCGAAACCATTGGACAGAAAAGTCAGCCGTACAAGACTTCTCTCTCTGCCTATTTTCGGTGGAGTCTCCTACGCCAATGTGAACGTAGCCTAAGTCTGGTTGACCTTACTGGAATATTTTAGCCCTGGCACCTTATAGGACGTAGGGACAAGGGATTTCCTAAAATAGCAGCCATCAGATTTTATTGCACCATTTTTTTTATTTTTGCATGTGTGAATTGAGTCATTTCCATATCGCCTTGCTCAGGCCTCCCCCTCCTATAAGATGCTCCTGAAGTGCGGTATAATTTCTGTGAAAGACATTTTAATGTGTGTGTATTTTCCCCGGCCTTTGACTGCACAGGCGTAAGCTGATAATGAGGCTTCACAGTGCAGCTGCCGCGTACAATGCCACAAATCGTCAGCCCTGATTTGTCAATTGATGCAGCTGGGTCCGTTCCGGGGAAATAGCAGGGATGTGAAATCTCCTTAAGTTCTTAAGTGACACCAGAAAAGTCGTTGCAGTATTTTGTATTTTGGTTAATGCACAAGTAAGCTGCTGTGTAATCATTACCGTTCTGCTGGCAAATCAATGAAGGCGAGATTTCCCACTGACTTAAAGGGGAACACACCAGAATTAAAGGGGTTCTTGGACTAAGGAAACGTGTCCTGTTTGTTTTTTTTTATCTAAATTTTTAAGAATTTTTTTAGAATATTTTGATGATTTTATTTTAAATTGCAATTTTCACTCTGTCCACTAAGCCTAATAATAGCCTGATAATTGCCAATTTTGTAGGTGTTTTCTTTGCAACAGTCACTGCATTTACATCACAAATTGTATTGCAATTGAAGATAATAGTTCTGTAAATTACACCACTGACCAGTCATTGCATCGACCACTGATGATGTCACAGTTTATCTCCTTCCATTCTCTGCACTGAGCATGTCTAGAAAACTCTCCCATAGACCTTAATGCGTCAGCCCAGATTATTGCTGCCCATGGCCATTAGACTGCTGTATAGCAGATAACTAAATGCTGGTAACAGAGCAGAGGAGAAGCTCAAGCAAGATGGCCGCCCCCATAGATAGGTACAGAAAATAGAATAGATATAAATTAGAAACCTGTCATTGTTTAATGTTTAGTTTTTAATAATTAAAAAAAAAAGATACATTCCTTTTAACAAGTGGGCTTCTAACCACTGGGACCACTATATAGTGTACAGGGCTACCAGATTCCCACTTCATACACTCTATAGTACGGGGATCGAACACACCTCTGAGCTAAGTGTTGACTCGCAACAATCTGACAATTATGACCTATCCTACAGATAGTCCAAAAAAAGTCCTGGACAGTCCCTTTAATACTAGTTGTATGAATCTATAAGGCCATCACTTTCTAATTTTCTAGAGAATTGTATGAGGGTTTATTTTTTGCGGGACAAGCTGTACTTCATATGATATTCTACACATTATACGCTGTCTACCAATAAGTATGTGGACACCGGTGGTAGAATAGAAAAACCACACTTCTTCCTATCCAATAGTTGGTAGACCCCAGCAGATGTTTCCTTACGGATGGGATTGAGTGACACAACACTCCCGGATGCCTGGTGACACTCCTGGTGTATGTGAGTAGAGATGAGCGAACACTAAAATGTTCGAGGTTCGAAATTCGATTCGAACAGCCGCTCAATGTTCGAGTGTTCGAACGGGTTTCGAACCCCATTATAGTCTATGGGGAACAGATACTCGTTAAGGGGGAAACCCAAATCCGTGTCTGGAGGGTCACCAAGTCCACTATGACACCCCAGGAAATGATGCCAACACCTCTGGAATGACACTGGGACAGCAGGGGAAGCATGTCTGGGGGCATCTAACACACCAAAGACCCTCTATTACCCCAACATCACAGCCTAACAACTACACACTTTACACACTCAATACCACCTCTCTGACAGTAGGAAAACACCTTGAAACATGTGTATTTGGCACTTGCAGTGAGGAGAGCTTGTCACCAGCAGTGAATTTGGCCCTTGTAGTAAGTTGAGGTTGGCACCAACATTTGTTTTGAAAATCAGGGTGGATTGAGCCTCTAACCAGCAGAGTTTGGGCAAATTCATGGTGGAGGGAGCCTCTAAAAACCCGAGTTTGGACCAATTCATGGTGGAGGGAGCCTCTAAAAACCCCAGTTTGGACCAATTCATGGTGGAGGGAGCCTCTAAACAGCCCAGTTTGGGCCAATTCATGATGGAGGGAGCCTCTAAAAACCCCAGTTTGGACCAATTCATGGTGGAGGGAGCCTCTAAACAGCCCAGTTTGGGCAAATTCATGGTGGAGGGAGCCTCTAAACAGCCCAGTTTGGGCAAATTCATGGTGGAGGGAGCCTCTAAAAACCCCAGTTTGGACCAATTCATGGTGGAGGGAGCCTCTAAAAACCCCAGTTTGGACCAATACATGATGGAGGGAGCCTCTAAACAGCCCAGTTTGGGCAAATTCATGGTGGAGGGAGCCTCTAAAACCCCCAGTTTGGACCAATTCATGGTGGAGGGAGCCTCTAAAAACCCCAGTTTGGACCAATTCATGGTGGAGGGAGCCTCTAAACAGCCCAGTTTGGGCAAATTCATGGTGGAGGGAGCCTCTAAAACCCCCAGTTTGGACCAATTCATGGTGGAGGGAGCCTCTAAAACCCCCAGTTTGGACCAATTCATGGTGGAGGGAGCCTCTAAACAGCTCAGTTTGGGCAAATTCATGGTGGAGGGAGCCTCTAAACAGCCCAGTTTGGGCAAATTCATGGTGGAGGGAGCCTCTAAAAACCCCAGTTTGGACCAATTCATGGTGGAGGGAGCCTCTAAAAACCCCAGTTTGGACCAATTCATGCTGGAGGGAGCCTCTAAACAGCCCAGTTTGGACCAATTCATGGTGGAGGGAGCCTCTAAACAGCCCAGTTTGGGCAAATTCATGGTGGAGGGAGCCTCTAAAAACCCCCAGTTTGGACCAATTCATGGTGGAGGGAGCCTCTAAAAACCCCAGTTTGGACCAATTCATGGTGGAGGGAGCCTCTAAGCAGCCCAGTTTGGGCAAATTCATGGTGGAGGGAGCCTCTAACCAGCCCAGTTTGGGCAAATTCATGGTGGAGGGAGCCTCTAAAAACCCCAGTTTGGACCAATTCATGGTGGAGGGAGCCTCTAAAAAGCCCAGTTTGGGCAAATTCATGGTGGAGGGAGCCTCTAAAAACCCCAGTTTGGACCAATTCATGGTGGAGGGAGCCTCTAAAAACCCCAGTTTGGACCAATTCATGGTGGAGGGAGCCTCTAAAAACCCCAGTTTGGACCAATTCATGATGGAGGGAGCCTCTAAACAGCCCAGTTTGGGCAAATTCATGGTGGAGGGAGCCTCTAAAACCCCCCAGTTTGGACCAATTCATGGTGGAGGGAGCCTCTAAACAGCCCAGTTTGGACCAATTCATGGTGGAGGGAGCCTCTAAACAGCCCAGTTTGGGCAAATTCATGGTGGAGGGAGCCTCTAAACAGCCCAGTTTGGGCAAATTCATGGTGGAGGGAGCCTCTAAAAACCCCAGTTTGGACCAATTCATGGTGGAGGGAGCCTCTAAACAGCCCAGTTTGGGCAAATTCATGGTGGAGGGAGCCTCTAAAAACCCCCAGTTTGGACCAATTCATGGTGGAGGGAGCCTCTAAAAACCCCAGTTTGGACCAATTCATGGTGGAGGGAGCCTCTAAACAGCCCAGTTTGGGCAAATTCATGGTGGAGGGAGCCTCTAAACAGCCCAGTTTGGGCAAATTCATGGTGGAGGGAGCCTCTAAAAACCCCAGTTTGGACAAATTCATGGTGGAGGGAGCCTCTAAACAGCCCAGTTTGGACCAATTCATGATGGAGGGAGCCTCTAAACAGCCCAGTTTGGGCAAATTCATGGTGGAGGGAGCCTCTAAAACCCCCCAGTTTGGACCAATTCATGGTGGAGGGAGCCTCTAAAAACCCCAGTTTGGACCAATTCATGGTGGAGGGAGCCTCTAAACAGCTCAGTTTGGGCAAATTCATGGTGGAGGGAGCCTCTAAAAACCCCAGTTTGGACCAATTCATGGTGGAGGGAGCCTCTAAAAACCCCAGTTTGGACCAATTCATGGTGGAGGGAGCCTCTAAACAGCCCAGTTTGGACCAATTCATGGTGGAGGGAGCCTCTAAAAACCCCAGTTTGGACCAATTCATGGTGGAGGGAGCCTCTAAACAGCCCAGTTTGGACCAATTCATGGTGGAGGGAGCCTCTAAAAACCCCAGTTTGGACCAATTCATGATGGAGGGAGCCTCCAAACAGCCCAGTTTGGACCAATTCATGGTGGAGAGAGCCTCTAAAACCCCCAGTTTGGACCAATTCATGGTGGAGGGAGCCTCTAAACAGGCTAGTTTGGGCAAATTCATGGTGGAGGGAGCCTCTAAACAGCCCAGTTTGGGCAAATTCATGGTGGAGGGAGCCTCTAACCAGCCTAGTTTGGACCAATTCATGGTGGAGGGAGCCTCTAAAAACCCCAGTTTGGACCAATTCATGGTGGAGGGAGCCTCTAAACAGCCCAGTTTGGACCAATTCATGGTGGAGGGAGCCTCTAAAATCCCCAGTTTGGACCAATTCATGGTGGAGGGAGCCGCTAAACAGCCCAGTTTGGACCAATTCATGGTGGAGGGAGCCTCTAACCAGCAGAGTTGGTGGAAATCAGGGTGGAGGGAGCCTCTAACCAGCAGAGTTGTGGGAAAGCAGGGTGGAGGGAGCCTCTAACCAGCAGAGTTGTGGGAAAGCAGGGTGGAGGGAGCCTCTAACCAGCAGAGTTGTGGGAAAGCAGGGTGGAGGGAGCCTCTAACCAGCAGAGTTGTGGGAAAGCAGGGTGGAGGGAGCCTCTAACCAGCAGAGTTGTGGGAAAGCAGGGTGGAGGGAGCCTCTAACCAGCAGAGTTGGTGGAAATCAGGGTGGAGGGAGCCTCTAACCAGCAGAGTTGGGGGAAATCAGGGTGGAGGGAGCCTAGTATTAGCAGAATTGTGCAACGCTTATGGTGGATGAGTATGAGGATGCGGAGGAATTGGAGAGGTTGAGTACAGACATGGAGTTTCATGTTGGGGTGCTTTACACAGGTGGGCACAAAAATGAAGGCTCTATCCAGTGGTGGTTCATTTTTATCAAAGTGAGCCGGTCGGCACTCTCAGCTGACAGACGGGTGCGCTTGTCAGTGATGATGCCACCGGCTGCACTGAACACCCTCTCAGATAGGACGCTGGCGGCAGGACAGGACAGCACCTCCAAGGCATATAGGGCAAGTTCAAGCCACAGGTCCAACTTCGACACCCAATACGTGTAGGGCGCAGAGGGGTCGGAGAGGACAGGGCTGTGGTCGGAAAGGTATTCCCGCAACATGCGCCTATACTTCTCACGCCTGGTGACACTAGGACCCTCCGTGGCGGCACTTTGGCGAGGGGGTGCCATCAAGGTGTCCCAGACCTTAGACAGTGTGCCCCTCGTTTGTGTGGACCGGTGAGAACTTGGTCGCCTACTGGAGGAACTGCCCTCCCTGCCGCCAACGTCACATGCTGGAAACATCTCCATCATATTCTGCACCAATTGCCTGTGGCAAGCATTGATGCGATTGGCCCTCCCCTCTACCGGAATAAAAGACGAGATGTTGTTTTTATACCGGGGGTCAAGGATAGCAAAGATCCAGTACTGGTTGTCCTCCATGATTTTGACAATACGCTTGTCGGTTGTAAAGCACCCCAACATGAACTCAGCCATGTCTGCCACAGTGTTAGTTGGCATGACTCCTCTGGCCCCACCGGAAAGTTCAATCTCCATTTCCTCCTCATCCTCCATGTCTACCCATCCGCGCTGCAACAATGGGACGATTCGAAGTTGCCCGGAAGCCTCCTGTATCACCATCACATCATCGGACAACTCTTCTTCCTCCTCCTCCTCCATTAAACGCAGTGAAGCGGACAGATGTGTGGACCTACTCTCCAGCTGTGACGGATCGGATGCTATCCCTAACTCCTCTGTGTGATCTGAGTTATCCCTGATGTCAATCAGGGATTCTCTCAGAACACACAAGAGCGGGATTGTAAGGCTCACCATCGCATCCTCAGAGCTCACCCTCCTTGTGGACTCCTCAAAGACCCGTAGGATGTCACAAATGTCTCTCATCCATGGCCACTCATGGATGTGAAACTGAGGCAGCCGACTTTGTGGCACCCTAGGGTTTTGTAGCTGGTATTCCATCAAAGGTCTCTGCTGCTCAACCACTCTATTCAACATCTGAAACGTTGAGTTCCAGCGTGTGGGGACGTCGCACAAAAGCCGGTGTTGTGGCACATGCAGGCGTTGCTGGAGAGATTTTAAGCTAGCAGCGGCTACTGTCGACTTGCGAAAGTGGGCGCACATGCGCCGCACTTTCACCAGTAGCTCTGGAACATTGGGGTAGCTCTTTAGGAAACGTTGCACCACTAGGTTGAAGACGTGGGCCAGGCATGGAACATGTTGGAGTCCGGCAAGCTCCAGAGCTGCTACCAGGTTCCGGCCGTTATCACAAATGACCATGCCTGGGCCCAGGTGCAGCGGCTCAAACCATATTGCCGTCTCATCGAGGAGGGCATCCCTCACCTCGGAGGCAGTGTGCTGTCTGTCCCCCAAGCTGATCAGCTTCAGCACAGCCTGCTGACGTCTACCAACGCCAGTGCTGCAACGTTTCCAACTCGTAGCTGGGGTCAATCTAACAGCGGAGGAGGAGGCGGTGGCGGAGGAGGAGGCGGTAGAGGAGGAGGAGGAGGGGGGTGTTCTTCTCGTGTCCCTGCCAGGAATGTTAGGCGGGGAGACGAGGTACACCGGGCCAGTTTGGGAAGCAGTCCCAGCCTCAACTACATTCACCCAGTGTGCCGTCAGTGAAATGTAGCGTCCCTGTCCGCATGCACTTGTCCACGCGTCGGTGGTCAAGTGGACCTTTGTGCAAAGTGCGGAACTAAGGGCCCGCCTGATGTTGAGTGACACGTGCTGGTGCAAGGCGGGGACGGCACACCAGGAGAAGTAGTGACGGCTAGGGACGGCATAGCGAGGTGCCGCAGTTGCCATCAGGTCCAGGAAGGCGGGAGTTTCAACAAGCCGGAACGCCAACATCTCCTGGGCCAGCAGTTTAGCGATGTTGGCGTTCAAGGCTTGCGCGTGTGGGTGGTTAGCAGTGTATTTCTGCCGCCGCTCCAATGTCTGAGAGATGGTGGGTTGTTGTAAAGAAGCGCCTGATGGTGCCTTTGATGGTGCAGGAGAAGGAGATAAGACAGGAACAGGGGAGGATGAGGGAGAAGTCAACAAAGTGGCGGAGGCAGATGAAGTGGTGTCCTGGCTCGTCCTCTGGAGTGCATCGCCAGCACAGTCAGCAGTGGCAGTGGCAGAGGCAGAGGCAGTGGCAGAGGCAGTGGCAGTGGCGTGAACGGCAGGCGGCCTTTGTCCTGCCGTTGCTGCCTGCCACTGATTCCAGTGCTTGGATTCCAAATGACGGCGCATTGAAGTGGTGGACAGGTTGCTCTTCTCAGAGCCCCTAATCAATTTTGAGAGGCAAATTGTGCAGACAACACTATATCTGTCCTCGGCGCATTCCTTGAAAAAACTCCACACCTTCGAGAAACGTGCCCTCGAGGTGGGAGTTTTTCGGGGCTGGGTACGAACTGGAACATCTTGGGAGATTCCGGGTGTGGCCTGGCTTCGCCTAAGCTGCTGACCTCTGCCTCTGCCTCTAGCTACCCTTTTTGGTGCTGCACCTGCCTCAGCATCCACACTACTTTCCCCGCTTGACATCCCCCCTGTCCAGGTCGGGTCAGTGTCCTCATCATCCACCACTTCCTCTTCCAACTCCTGTCTCATCTCCTCCTCCCGCACAATGCGCCGGTCAACTGGATGCCCTGACGGCAACTGCGTCACATCATCGTCGATGAGGGTGGGTTGCTGGTCATCCACCACCAAATCGAACGGAGATGGAGGAGACTCTAGTGTTTGAGCATCTGGACACAGATGCTCCTCTGTTAGGATCGTGGAATCGTGATGTGGAGAGGCAGGTTGAGGGACAATGAAAGGAGCGGAGAACAGCTCTGGGGAGCAGGGACAGTTGGGGTTATTGTTCTGTGAAGCTTGGGAATTTTGGGAGGAAGGAGGACAAGACTGTTGGGTAATAGGAGGAGAGGAGGCAGAGTCTGACTGGCTGCTGGACAATGTGCTGTAAGCGTTCTCTGACAGCCATTGCAAGACCTGTTCCTGGTTCTCGGGCCTACTAAGGTTTGTACCCTGCAGTTTAGTTAATGTGGCAAGCAACCCTGGCACTGTGGAGTGGCGCAATGCTTGCTGCCCCACAGGAGTAGGCACGGGACGCCCTGTGGCTTCACTGCTACCTTGCTCCCCAGAACCATTCCCCCGACCTCGCCCACGGCCTCGTCCACGTCCCTTTCCGGGAGCCTTGCGCATTTTGAATTCCCAGTTAGAAATTGGCACTATATACCAGTAGCAAAAATTGTGGGTGCACGTAACCCCCATATATTCTTTGAATTCCCAGTCAGACAATGGCACTGTATACCAGTAGCAAAATTGTGGGTGCACGTAACCCCAATATATTCTTTGAATTACCAGTCAGAAACTGGCACTATATGGCAGTAGCAAGAAATGAGGGTATTTGTAACCCCAATATATTCTTTGAATTCCCAGTCAGACAATGGCACTATATACCAGTAGCAAGAAATGAGGGTATTTGTAACCCCAATATATTCTTTGAATTCCCAGTCAGACAATGGCACTATATACCAGTAGCAAAAATTGTGGGTGCACGTAACCCCAATATATTCTTTGAATTCCCAGTCAGACAATGGCACTATATGGCAGTAGCAAAAATAGTGGGTGTATATAGCCCCAATTCTATTGCTAGGGGACTTGCAGGGTATTTCTGGGGTGAAGGTGGGGGGGCACACCGTTGTAACGGGTATCGGGGGTATATATCGGGTATACGGGAATACACTGACAGTGTATTCCATTCAGGATCCTGGGAAAGCTGGGTTGCGGCGATTGAGCCCGTCAGTGCCACGTTACACTGACAAGCTTCTCCCTGGAATTTAGCTCTTACAAGAGCTGTTGTGGTTGTCTTCTCCTTCCTATCCTAGCCTGTCCCTGCCTACCCAGAATCTAAGCCCTAGCTAGCTGGACGGAAACCTCCGTCCCCGGTGAATTGCAAGCTCAGAATGACGCGAAGCTGGGCATCGCTGTTCTTTTAAATTAGAGGTCACATGTTTTCGGCAGCCAATGGGTTTTGCCTACTTTTTTCAATGTCACCGGTGTCGTAGTTCCTGTCCCACCTACCCTGCGCTGTTATTGGAGCAAAAAAGGCGCCAGGGAAGGTGGGAGGGGAATCGAGTAATGGCGCACTTTACCACGCGGTGTTCGATTCGATTCGAACATGCCGAACAGCCTAATATCCGATCGAACATGAGTTCGATAGAACACTGTTCGCTCATCTCTATATGTGAGCCATCGGTTGGGTGCGGTTTCTCTGGCCACCGCCTCTCGGTCTCTATCTCCCAGTTTCGGGGGTCTGCCGACTCGGGGCACATTCCGACAATCACCGTTCACCTTCCGCTTTGTCATCACATAGGCCACCGTCGATTTTGGGTAATTCAATTCGCTTGCTATGTCCCTTAAGGATCAACCATTTCTGTGGTACCCCACAATGACCCCTTTCTCGACATCGGACAACTCTGCACTTCGTGACATCTTGCATGCGGCTATCGCCAATGCTGTTTCCTATTTAAAGGCGGAAGGCGAGACGTACATCACGAACGCAGATATCTTCATGTGCATGGGTGTCCAAATACTTATTGGTGGACAATACATTGGAATGCTGGAACAAAATGTGGTGGAATTGTAAAAATTGATTGATCATACAATATACTGCAATTCTACAGCACTGCAGTATATTGTAATATCACTTCACCCCTATTTCATACTACCTATGGCATTGTGTAATAGATTCTGTCTTTCCAGGGATGGTAATCGGGACCAATATGGCAGTGCCTATATGGTGTTGCTGTTTAGATTATTGGGGACAATTGACGAAGGTGGGTGCCCTCAATAATCTAAACAGCAATACCATATAGGCACTGCCATATTGGTCCCAATTACCATCCCTGGAAAAACAGCATCTATTATACAATGCCATAGGTAGCATGAGATAGGGGTATGTGATATTACAATATACTGCAGTGCTGTAGAATTGCAGTATATTGTATGATCAATCAATTTTTCCAATTCCACCGCATTTTGTTTCAGCATTCCAATACACTGTCTACAGTGGCATAACTAGGAATGGCGGGGCCCCGTGGCGAACTTTTGACATGGGCCCCCCCGACCGACCCCGACAGCTGTCATTGGTCCAGAAACAAACCATGGCTGGTATCAGTGGGTGTCTGGTGAATAATACAGTTTTATGGCCCTAGAGTATCTTCTTCCAATGGTCAGGAGATACCCCTGAGGACCTTTGTTAGGTACTGGACTGTCACCAACAGCCCCAGTGATTATACCACCAGTATATAGGTGACCTTTCTTGTACAGGGCCATGATCATGTTTGACCAAAGCATGGAAGGGGTTACCTCCGATCCTGGTGGGTAAAGCAGGGCTGTATATTACAGCACCTGTAAGATCACCATGATATAAATGTACTTTAAGGTGGGTCCCCTGGCAGTACCCATGGTGTACATGCTCATCATTGGGCATCAAGCAGTCAACATGGCGGCCATCGCTGTATTATTTACTACTTTATTATCTCAAAACACGAAGATTTCCCTGAAATTTTATTTACTATTTTCTCAATTTCCAGGAATCTGAAAAGTATAAAAGGCTAAATGTGGCTTTTCCTACAAAATATTTCCACTTGAATACCAGACTTCAAGAGCGTCGTCTACAATTCATGCCGGCAGTCCAGACCGAACTACATAAAAACGTTTTATGTGACCAGAAAAAATATCAGATTGTAAGACGCCATAAATTGCCATCTGTAATGTTAAGTGGGCTTCGAGAGTACTCAGGATTGCAGGATGGCTAAAGATAATGTAAAAGATGAGAAATCTCAAGGAGGAACTTACCAATGTCATTTCCTCAAAATACCAACGTCTGCTGTTATAAGATCTTATGGAAAAAACGGAAATTGTTTAGATCATTAGAAACAAATCTAAAGTCTAAGCCTCGTCTAAAGTCCACGAGAAATATCCGGAAAACCTTACAAAAATGGCCATATTGGGCATAAAGCCACCCCCTTGAGAACACTTGTGCAACCAGTCATATGGTTGGATAATATGATATTATATAAGGGTCTCATCCAGTCCCAATATGGCGCCCGTGGAGATGTCGGATATAATAGGTGTCAACAAGAAGTTCTTGATGTGTTGGAAGAAGGTTAGATTCTTACTAAGGTCCTACTTTGAGTAGGTCATCTCCAAACCTGGAGGTCTTGTGGGGCACTCTTGGTTAGTACTTACCTGCTGTGTATCCACAACATGGGCCTGATAGGTTCTTGAGTCCACCAGAAGCCCAGAGGTATAGAGAGGGAACACCAAACAAGACAAGTTCAACTAATTTCTGGTGGCCATCAGACCAGGAATTGAGCAAATTTTTACGTAGGAATCTTCGTTTTTAGAGCGTATAAAGTAACTAGCTGGTACCCGCGACTTCGTCTGCGGTGATTGTAGCAGTGGGTATATACAGGCGCGGGTAAGGTTTTTGTAGTGTGTATAAGGTATGGGATATAATCAAATCAAAATAAAAAAAAATGCTTTATTGGCACGTCCGAATAGGTATTTGGCATTGCCAAAGCTAGTAAAGTGGGTGGGTGGGGGGGGGAGTTGGGTTGGGTGGGTGGTGGGTATGGGGGGGGGGGGGTTCGGTTATAACAGTCCATGGAGTCTCATCTTCCTCTTCGTTGGTGACTGCTATATGGGGAGGTGGGGGTGGGGGTGGGTGGGGCGGGTGTTTTGGGATAAATATAACAGTCCATGGAGTCTCATCTTCCTCTTGTTTGGTGACAGCTGGACACGTATTGGGCATCGATCTCCACAGTGGCCTCTTCTTCTCCCAGTAGGATGTAGAGTTTCCTCTTCTCGTCTGCAGATATGAAGTCTGGCATGTGGGCAGAGAGTCTTTGGTAGTAGACGGCCCTCATAGCTGAGTATTTGGTGCAGTGTAGCAGGAAGTGGGTCTCGTCTTCTAGGGCCCCCTGGTCACAGTGCTGGCACAGTCTCTTCTCCCGTGGCTTGTACGTCTGTCTGTATCGCCCCGTCTCTATCTCTAGGTTGTGGGCGCTCAGTCTGTACCGGCTCAGGGTCTGTCTGTGCTTGGGGTGGCGTATTCTCTCCAGGTAGGTGGCCATGGTGTAGTCCCTTTGTAGGGATTGGTACACGGTGAGTTTCTTGGAGTTATTTATTTCGTTTCTCCATTCTTCAATGTACCGCTCTCTGTTTGCCTCTGTGGTCGCCTTTATTTCGGCCTTGGTTATCATCTGTTGGAGTTTTTGGTTTGGTGGTTGGCTGCTGTTTGGTTGTTGAATGTCTGGTTTGCTCAGGTGGCTTAGCCATGCTTGGTGGTGGTAGGAGTCGCTCCCCTGGATGTGTGCCTGGAAAGCTAGCGCCCTCTTCTGTATGGTGAGCCATAGGGGGAGTCTGCCTAGCTCTGCCCTGCAGGCTATGTTGGTGGTGTTGCGATGGACATGGAGCAGGTATTTGCAGAACTCCAGGTGGAAGTTCTCTGTTGGGCTGGAATCCCACCTTGACTGGTCTGGGTAGGTGGCTGGGCCCCAAACCTCACTGCCATAGAGAAGGATCGGGGAGATGACTGCGTCAAATATCTTCATCCAGACCCTCACCGGTGGTTTGAGGTGGTACAGTTGTCTTCTGATGGCGTAGAAGGTTCTGCAGGCTTTTGCTTTCAGGGTTTCTATTGCTGCTTTGAAGCTTCCTGATTGGCTGAGCTCCAGCCCCAGGTAGGTGTAGCTGTTGGTTTTCTCCAGTGTGGAGCCGTTCAGTGTGAATTGTGGGGTGGTGGAGGCTTTATTGTGGCCCTTCTTCTGGAATACCATGATTTTGGTCTTCTTCTGGTTGATGGGTAGGGCCCATGTGGTGCTGAATTTTTCCAGCACTGACAGGCTTTCTTGGAGGTCTTTCTCGGTGGGGGCCAGGAGTAGGAGGTCATCGGCATACAGCAGGAACTTCACCTCTCGATTGTTCAGAAAATGTAACTTTGTATCTTGTTTTTGCCGTAATTCTGAGAATACGTGAGACTTTTGTGTTGAAGTTAATTTTGTATTTGAGCTGCTATATATACGGTGTTGTGAGAATCTTTACATAGTGACTTTGGGACAGAAGTATTTGAAGTTAACCCTTTCCCGCCGATGGCATTTTTTGGTTTTTCGTTTTTGACTCCCCTCCTTCTAAACCCCATAACTTTTTTATTTCTCCGATCCCAGAGTCATATGAGGTCTTAATTTTTCTGAGACAAATTTTTCTTCATGATGCCGCCATTATTTATTCTATACAATGTACTGGGAAGCAGGGAAAAAATTCAGAATGGGGTGGATTTGAAGAAAAAATGCATTTCTGCGACTTTCTTACGGGCTTTGGTTTTACGGCGTTCACTGTGCATCCAAATTGACATGTCCCCTGTATTCTGTGTTTCGTTACGATTCCGGGGATACCAAATTTATATGGTTTTAGTTACATTTTGACCCCTTTAAAAAATCCAAAACTATGTTAAAAAAAAATTTTTGTGAAAAGTTGCCATATTCCGACAGCCGTAACTTTTTTATACGTCCGTGTACGGGGATGCATAGGGCGTCTTTTTTTGCAGGACTGGGTGTACTTTGCAGTTCTACAATTTTCGGGAAATGTTATTGCTTTGATCACTTTTTATTCAAATTTTTATCAGAATCAAAACAGTGAAAAAACGGCGGTTTGGAACTTTTGACCATTTTTCCCGCTACAGCGTTTACCGAACAGGAAAAATATTCGTATAGTTTTGTAGAGCGGGCGATTTCGGACGTGGGGATACCTAACATGTATGTGTTTCACAGTTTTTAACTACTTTTATATGTGTTCTAGGGAAAGGGGGGTGATTTGAATTTTTAATCCTTTTTATTTATTTATTTTTTTTTTTTTTTGCATTTATTAGACCGCCTAGGGGTATTGACATGGGTGGGGGGTGTCGCGGATTGTCAGAGCGGTGGGGGTCGGCAAACATGGCTGCTCCGGAGCGTTAAAGAGAGCCTCCTGGAGTATCGTTAAGGGGAGGGGCAAAGTGGTAAAGTATATGTATATGTGATTGTGTGGGGTTAGGGGCGAGTCTGTAGGGGGCAATATGAATTTTGGGGCTTGCTATGGTCCAAAGTGTGTGAGATTGCAGAGATGGTGGTGTGAGTTTGGGTTTTGTGGGGGTCCTGGCACAAACGTATGTGCGCTATTGTGACGAAAAGTAGCCTATTGTTTAATCGGGTGTATTAACTATGTTTGTGGAAACTTTTAGCCAAATCAGTGGAGCGGGTTTTGCGTGATTGAGGAACAAACATCCGAACATCCAAACACACAAACCCACAAACTTTCACATTTATAATATTAATAGGATACAATGATCGCGTCCATCTTGTACCATGGTTCTCCCATGAACATGTATCGTGAGGATCTGGAAAGTGATCATAAACCTGGTCTGGCCGTGTTTTTAAGTTAATTAAATCGTCTTGTCCTATAAAGCCTACAATATTTAAAAAAATGCCCTTTCGAGGTTTTAAGTTTCGGTGTTTTCCGGGTTGATCGCGGCTCAGCGTCCTTGGAGACTCTTGGTGATGACTAATGTATTCTCAGGATATTGTGAGGTTTAGATTCGGTAGTTTTGTAAGGAAGATTAAGAGAAAATTCCTCAAGAGCGAAGTGAAAGGCGGATAGAACATTACGTAAGATTGGGCTGCGGTTACAGCTGCTAAAAGTGGTTTGTCGGGATTTCCAGACGATCTTCAACTTTGCATCCAATTATTTTCATTGTTTTTGATGCATCTAAAGTGGAAAAAGAAACTTCGGAAAATTTCTGTTTGGGTTCTAGAGCTCTTGTTGGTTACTTTATGTTTCCATAGTTACAGACAACAAAGAAAGCTCATGTAGTCTGATGCTGCAGTCACATTGGCACTCACTTGACCCCGATGTCTAGTGTCATAGTAGTACATGTAAATATGTGAAACTCAATAGGGGAAAGATGTATCTTCCTAACCTTACTGTAACCTATACTACTCCTTTCTCCGCCCGTAGAGTTTCTCTAAATGTTCTGAAACCTCCTAACTTGGTAACAAATCCATCTAGTGTAAAACAGTAGATAGAAAACAGAGAGGAGGGAGATGCAGCTGCAGTTACTCTTTATGCTGTGAGAGGGGAGAGGAAGCAGAAATGTTAGGATATCTCATACTGGTCCTGTATATAGATAGGTTAGGGTCGCTTGGCTCAAAAGATGTTTTCCCCTTATGAATCGGTGCATTGGTTCCCAACATATGCAATGAGTTTATTTACATATTGACAAAACCCATAATAGCTCAACGAGCTGTAGATTTCTCAAGGGATCCTATCATTAGAATCCCTTTTTTCTAACTAACATGTAGGAATAGCCTTAAGAAAGGCTATTCTTCTCCTACCCTTATATATCTTCTCTGCGCCGCTATTCGGTAGATATTCCGTTTTCTATGTTTATGCAAATGAGTTCTCTGGCAGCATTTGGGGCAGTCCACAGCGCTCAAACAGCACTGTGGGCATCCCCAGTGCTGCGAGAGACCTCTCCAGTGCCACCTCCATCTTCCTCTACGCGTCGTCTTCCGGCCTGGCTTTCAATCTTCTGCGCATGCGGGCAGAGCCAACTGCACCTGCATGCGGCCATTTTTTTGTGGCTGCTTACTACAAGAGCTCGCGTAAGCAGCCACAAAAAAATGGCCGCGCGCAGGTGCAATCGGCTCTGCCCCTATGCGCATGCATAGAAGATTAAAAGCCAGGCTGAAAGACAACATGTAGAGGCCGATTCCTGAAGAAGATGGAGGCGGTGCTGGATAATTCTCCCGCAGCACTGGGGCGTCCCCAGTGCTGTTTGTGCGCGGAGGACCACCCCCAGTGCTGCGAGAGAACTCATTTGCATAAAGACGGAAAACGGAATATCTACTGAAAGGCGGTGCGGAGAAGACACCTAAAGGTAGAAGAAGAATAACCTTTCTTAAGGCTATTCCTACGTGTTTGTTAGAAAAAAGGGATTCAAATGATAGGATCCCTTTAAACAAAATTTTAGGGTACATTATTATATATAATTTTTTTGTAAATATTTTTTTATAAAATAATTTTTGGTAAATATGAAGTTAGATGAGCAATCACAAAGAAAGGCAACATCTAACCGTATGTTTTCCCTGCAGTGGCCACTACAGGACAGTTATGGTATTACACGCCAGAAAAGTGAATGACCGATCATGTCATAAACTGCAGGGTATATGAAGGTGAAAGAAGTGTAGAGGGGGAGCCTTGAGTTTAGGAGGTTCCATTAGGATGTCCACATGACCTAATAGGGGTTGTGAACCCCCATTAATGGTGATGAATGTTGTCACTAGATAGCAATATAGCAGCGTATGTAAAACCTATAGTAACTTTGGGTAAGCAAACCCTACCAGAGAAGGAGCACGTTGCCTGATATTGATGGATTGACTCCCCCCCTCCCCTGCTGAATATATAATAATCTAAACTGGTTGGGGGTGTAATGAAAGGTTGTTTCTATGCTATAGACACAGGGGAAGCTACACGCTGCCAAAACAAGTTAAGTTCCCTCTAATTACAGGCGGGTATGGAGGTAGACCAAATATTCTTTGTAGTCGTAATGAACCTTCATGTTGAGAATTGGCTGAAGATCTTTCCTACAAGTGAATTAGAAAGCGACTAATTAGAAGCCGTAGACGCCAGCGACGCCCCGCCACCTTTAGCCAACGAGAGCGTCTACTCTCATCAGACAGATGGTCTTTTAATCAGGAGTCGGAGGATGAGACCCCTCCAGTTACAGCCACTTACCAGGATAGGAATTCATTGGATTCCCTGGAAAGTGGAGACAGGTCCAGAGACTGGGACAAAGACCATCCGGGGGTTGTACATAATAACACGCCAATGGCTTACCTTTATGGCCCACGTTTCGAGTCCTACTGATTTTTGTGAAAGGGGATAATCAGGATTTTAGTTTGATGGATCGGTAAAATGGCAACTGGTTCTCTGCAGTACCTTCGTCAGTCAAAGCACCAAGTCCGAAAACAACTCTGATGCCATAGTCCTGAACTCAACAAAGTCCATGTGCGGACTGCGAGTCATTTTGCCCATGAACATGATACGGGTCATGAAGAAGAAACCTTTTCTCGGGATGGAACCCCCTCTGGTGACACATTTATTGCCTACTAGCTTTTACCCGCAACTTCGTCTGCGGAACCCTGCCCCCCTACGGGACCCACCTGGAGCTGTGCGCAGGCTTGTTCCTTTGCCTTGTGTCCGCAGCGGGCCCTTCCTACACCTGTGGGTCCACGGATCCTCGGGACCCACCTTGCAGCCCGCTGGAACTGTTTATCTCCTCTCGCTCCTGGCACCCGCCACCCCCCTTTCTCCCTACCCACTTCCCCTACCCTACTCCGTGCCCCTTTGCCCGACAGGAACGTGCCCCTTTCCCCCGTAACCCCATGCCCCCTTCTCCCGTGTTACCTACTCCGTGCCCCCTTTTTCCCCTTACCCCATGCCCCCTTCCCCTGTGTTACCTACCCCGTGCCCCCTTTTCCCCCCACCAGACCCTGCCGACCGTGTGTCCCCTTTCCCCCTACCAACCTGTGTCCCCGTCCTCACCACACCCTGGGCTTCCCGTGCACCAATGTTCCGACTTGTAGTGTCCAGAGACGGAAGATGCTGCGGGACAGCTGGCCAAATCGGCATTCCAGAGCGCGGCGCAGGCGACCCCCTGTCTGGCCGCGGCAGAGTACTGCGGTCCCGTGGTGAGGCCACACAGGTGGAGCAGCGTATGGACTTGTCGCTGGCCCAGAGTAGAGGCCCTTGTGCAGGACACTCTGGACCTCTCAGAGACGCCATGTTGGTGTGGACGGTGGACGGATGATAACTCCGCCCACATAGAGAAGCGGCACCCAATCAGGTGAACTGCTGAAAGGGGTGAGATGACGTCATCCCGGGTCCTACAGTGTGCCAGGTCCTTCAGCGAATTGAACAGTGAGTAGTACCAGACACGGGAGTGAATTAGGGTGGTGTACGGGAATTCCATGTAGCCTATCATTCAATCCGGGACCCAAGGTATGTATGTGCACATTTTCAGACAAATCCGTTCGCCCGTGTAGGTGTGATTGAGGAACAAACATCCAATTTCACCTTTATAATATTACTAGGATTGCCTAAGTAAAATAACAGATACTCACTTTAACCCCAATTGGAAGTAAAAGCTGGTTACTGCCTAAGGGTGCATTCACACTGAGTAAGCGCTAGCTTATTTTGTAGAGTAAAATTACACTTGTAAATTTTGCTATCCCATTGACTTCAATGACATTTTACAGGCGTATTTTTACAGGCGTATTTTTTACAGGCGTATTTTTACACTTGTAAAAAAATATCATTGAAGTCAATGGGATAGCAAAATTTACAAGTGTAATTTTACTCTACAAAATAAGCTAGCGTTTACTCAGTGTGAATGCACCCTAACACTATTAGGTGGAGAAGTTAGCTACTTCCTTTTCTGCTGTATATACATATGTATAGAAAAGTTAGCTGCTTCCTCACAGTGTTAGAAGGGAAGGTTAGCTAGTTCCTTGTAGATATTCAGAGGTCTTATTTATTTAGCTACGTCCTCACATATTAGGAAAAAAGATTAGCTACTACGTTGTAGATATTTGGAGATGTTAGCCACCTTCTAACAATTTTAGAAGTTAGCTACTTTGGAGATGTTCCTCACAAGATTAGAAGAAGTTAGCTGCTTCCTAACAGATATTTGGAGATGTTAGCAAGGTCCTTGTGATTATTTTGAGATATTAGCTCCTTATAGATATTAGCAGAAGTTAGCTACTTCCTCTTAGATATTTGGAGATGTTAGTTACTTCCTCTCCTTATATAAGGAGGTGATGTTAGAACCTTCCTAATGGATATTTGGAGAAGTTGGTTAATAACTCTTGAATAGTTGGTGTTTTTTTTTTTCTCCTATGACATAGACATTAGGAGAAGTCAGCTACTTCCTCACATTAAGAGAAAACTTAGATACTTCCTTATGGATATTTGGAGATATTACTTACACCGATGAGCAAAAGGGTAACAATCTTTGGAACTTGTGACTTTCCAACTCCCTATAGCCCCATCCGTCACAGCTTTGAATGTGAGACTACCATCATTGTATAGACAATCCTCTTGGCTATCTCATACATAAATGTGACTTGTGACTATTTAGCCCACGATCAATTCTTCAGATTCTTCTCATTGTTACTGTTTCGCTCTTGGTGGTGGAAAAATCTTTGACTTCTTGTCTACTACACATTACACCCTGTCCTCACATTTCCTATAGTTCAGGGTGTTATTAGGAGATTCCCAACAGACAGGTCACTGGTACAAATCAAGAAGAGGATTCCCAAGAAAAGAGAAACAGCATCATCCAGCTCATCGATGGCGGTCTCTTGGCCAGGAACATTGCCAAACGGCATCATGTGAGGGTGATGACAGGTGAAATAATGAAGTCCGTCCATCCATTCAGAAGACAAGAGGTGACGTCCAGGCAAACAAGTCATCACAAGGTCTATCAGATCTGGAGCGGCATTGGAGGTGGCTCATGTGCTCCATAATAATTAGATCACAGGCGTCCATGCAACGCATGTTATACAAGTCTGGAATGGAGACCCGTAGAAAGGTGAAGAAACCTCGACTTCAATATCATCATAAGAAACGTCGGCTCGAGTTTGCAAAGAAAGCACGAAAAGTGGAAAATAGAAGATTGGAAACGGGTGATTTGGGGCGACGAGAAGAAAGTCAATAGACTGGGTGCAAATGGGACTTTAAGAGACAAAGGAGAAAGCGGCTAATGGATGGAGAGATGGAAGGTTTGGTGGAGGAGGCCTGATGATATGAGGTTGTTTCACAGCCAAAAGCGCTGGATACTGGACCAGGATTGATGGCGGTCTCAATGCTTAGCTGTATGTGAGTATCCTACAAGACAAGTTACTTGGGTTATAGGTTGGACTTGGTGGACTGATGTCTTTATCCAACCTCATCTACTATGTAACTATGGGCGAGTACTATGGGCATGAAAAGGACGACGTAGTGTTCCAGCAGGACAATGACCCGACATCAAGATCATCGAAGCAATGGTTCAGTGCCATGAAGTAGAGGAGCTGGATTGGACCGCACCGCCCCCAGACCTCAATCCAATCCAACACTTGTGGGTAGAGCTGAAGATAAAGCTGTATTTGTACCCAAGTGAGTCACCAGTATGCACCAACATTGGGAATGTGTAGAAGAGACCTGGGATCAGATCCTGGCGGAGACATGCTTGAATGGGATGGAGACCGTGCCCATAAAGACTCAGGGAGAGTGTGTGCCTACATAGGCAGTACGGAGACTTACAAGTCATTCCTGCTCCGCTAGGGATTCTGGGTAAAAAATATGCAAATCTATTCTCCAGGATGTAATTAGGAGAACAGTGCCTCTGTATGCTGCCCTCTAGAGGGCAGCATCTTTAACATCATGCATGACTCAGTTAAAAAGTCTAATACCATGATACGGATTTAATAGCTAAATTAGTGTTTCTATTCCAAAAGGAACAGATTCCCAGCTATGGACAGCGCTGTTTCGGCCTATTGGGCCTCCTCAGCATAGCGCAGGGATACTGATATGGCAGAGTGAGAGACTATAGACCAGGGTCAGGGGATAATCATACACATTAGGGAGAGTGTGTGTGCCTACATAGGCGTACAGAGATTTACAAGTCATTCCTGCTCTGCTGACCCTGGTCTATAGTCTCTCACTCTGCCAAATCAGTATCCCTGCGCTATGCTGAGGAGGCCCAATAAGCCAAAACAGCGCTGTCCATAGCTGGGAATCTGAAAGTCACCAGGACAGGACATTGTCACCCTTTTCTCGCGGTGTATTTCCTCCTAGATACTAGGAGAAGTTAGCTACTTCCTCTTGGATATTTGGCGATATTATTTATTTCCTCTTGGATATTACAAGTTCGCGATTTCCCTATGAAAAATTCTGTTGAATTGATTTGACAACTTAAAATATATGTGATAAATTCGAGCCCTGTTCTGCCTGACATGGCAAGGATCACTGCGGTCTCCTTTGGGGTTTTGGTACGACAGACCGCACTGTTCTTGTCTCGATAAGTACAGGGACTCTGATGGATAAGGAATGCCTATATGAACCAAGCCTTAAAGGGATGTTCTGGGGTGAAGATATTTATGACCTATACAATATCAGATTCTTGGGACACAAAACCAAGGATCCGCACAGATCAGCTCAACAGCCTCTGGTGCCAGGAAATATTCCAATAGTGGAGCAGGAAGCAGATAGCTCTGTTTTCGGTGTAGTGGTCAGGCCTTGTTACTGCAGATCAGATATCATTCCCTTGAATAACATCTGATCTGCAGGGACTTACGATCTGATACTGAAGATCCTCAATACATTTATCCTGGAATAAACCGGAAATGAATTTTGTAGTCCCAGAAAACCCCTTTAAATGATAGATTTGTGGGCAGGTCATCTATATATATATATATATATATATATATATATATATATATATATATATATATATATATATGTATAAGCTCCAAAAATGAAACTTTGCACCAATTTCAATTCAAAAAAGGCACTTTGTGTGAGCGAGCCCCCATGATGTTACAACTACTGTCAAAAGGTGGCGCCCTATTACTAGGGCACAAAGCCGCTGCTACCAGACACCACATAGCTGTGATTGTTATGTGGCCCCTACTGGAAGATATCATAGTCAGGGTCAGCAATGAACTCTGTGACTAGTGGAAGGCAGGCTCAGCTGCTGCAGAACCTCTTTAAGGTAGAGTTTTCTGTACAGTGATACAAAATACCCTCATCATTGTCAAAAAGAAGATCTGCAGGGACTGTGGTATGGATTACGTGGTTCTGCAGCAGCTGAGGTGTGTATTATGAGGTTCTGCAGCAGCTGAGGTGTGTATTATGATGTTCTGCAGCAGCTGAGGTGTGTATTATGAGGTTCTGCAGCAGCTGAGGTGTGTATTATGAGGTTCTGCAGCAGCTGAGGTGTGTATTATGATGTTCTGCAGCAGCTGAGGTGTGTATTATGATGTTCTGCAGCAGCTGAGGTGTGTATTATGAGGTTCTGCAGCAGCTGAGGTGTGTATTATGAGGTTCTGCAGCAGCTGAGGTGTGTATTATGATGTACTGCAGCAGCTGAGTTGTGTATTATGATGTTCTGCAGCAGCTGAGGTGTGTATTATGAGGTTCTGCAGCAGCTGAGGTGTGTATTATATTCTGCAGCAGCTGAGGTGTGTATTATGATGTTCTGCAGCAGATGAGGTCAGTATTATGAGGTTCTGCAGCAGCTGAGGTGTGTATTATGATGTTCTGCAGCAGCTGAGGTGTATTATGAGGTTCAGCAGCAGCTGAGGGTGTATTATGATGTTCTGCAGCAGCTGAGGTGTGTATTATGATGTTCTGCAGCAGCTGAGGTGTGTATTATGAGGTTCTGCAGCAGCTGAGGTGTGTATTATGATGTTCTGCAGCAGCTGAGGTGTATTATGATGTTCTGCAGCAGCTGAGGTGTATTATGATGTTCTGCAGCAGCTGAGGTGTGTATTATGAGGTTCTGCAGCAGCTGAGGTGTGTATTATGATGTTCTGCAGCAGCTGAGGTGTGTATTATGAGGTTCTGCAGCAGCTGAGTTGTGTATTATGATGTTCTGCAGCAGCTGAGGTTCTGCAGCAGCTGAGTTGTGTAATATGAGGTTCTGCAGCAGCTGAGGTGTGTATTATGAGGTTCTGCAGCAGCTGAGGTGTGTAATATGAGGTTCTGCAGCAGCTGAGGTGTGTATTATGATGTTCTGCAGCAGCTGAGGTGTGTATTATGAGGTTCTGCAGCAGCTGAGGTGTGTATTATGATGTTCTGCAGCAGCTGAGGTGTATATTATGATGTTCTGCAGCCGCTGAGCTGTGTATTATGAGGTTCTGCAGCAGCTGAGGTGTGTATTATGATGTTCTGCAGCAGCTGAGGTGTGTATTATGATGTTCTGCAGCAGCTGAGGTGTGTATTATGAGGTTCTGCAGCAGCTGAGGTGTGTATTATGATGTTCTGCAGCAGCTGAGGTGTAATATGATGTTCTGCAGCAGCTGAGGTGTGTATTATGATGTTCTGCAGCAGTTGAGGTGTGTATTATGATGTTCTGCAGCAGCTGAGTTGTGTATTATGAGGTTCTGCAGCAGCTGAGGTGTGTATTATGATGTTCTGCAGCAGCTGAGGTGTAATATGATGTTCTGCAGCAGCTGAGGTGTGTATTATGATGTTCTGCAGCAGCTGAGGTGTATTATGATGTTCTGCAGCAGCTAAGGTGTGTGTTATGATGTTCTGCAGCAGCTGAGGTGTGTATTATGAGGTTCTGCAGCAGCTGAGCTGTGTATTATGATGTTTTGCAGCAGCTGAGGTGTGTATTATGAGGTTCTGCAGCAGCTGAGTTGTGTAATATGAGGTTCTGCAGCAGCTGAGGTGTGTAATATGAGGTTCTGCAGCAGCTGAGGTGTGTATTATGAGGTTCTGCAGCAGCTGAGTTGTGTAATATGAGGTTCTGCAGCAGCTGAGTTGTGTATTATGATGTTCTGCAGCAGCTGAGGTGTGTAATATGAGGTTCTGCAGCAGCTGAGTTGTGTATTATGATGTTCTGCAGCAGCTGAGGTGTGTATTATGATGTTCTGCAGCAGCTGAGGTGTATTATGAGGTTCTGCAGCAGCTGAGGTGTGTATTATGAGGTTCTGCAGCAGCTGAGTTGTGTAATATGAGGTTCTGCAGCAGCTGAGCTGTGTATTATGCTGTTCTGCAGCAGCTGAGGTGTGTATTATGATGTTCTTCATCAGCTGAGGTGTGTATTATGAGGTTCTGCAGCAGCTGAGGTGTGTATTATGATGTTCTGCAGCAACTGAGCTGTGTATTATGATGTTCTTCAGCAGCTGAGGTGTGTATTATGATGTTCTGCAGCAGCTGAGGTGTGTATTATGATGTTCTGCAGCAGCTGAGGTGTATTATGAGGTTCTGCAGCAGCTGAGGTGTGTATTATGAGGTTCTGCAGCAGCTGAGTTGTGTAATATGAGGTTCTGCAGCAGCTGAGGTGTGTATTATGATGTTCTGCAGCAGCTGAGGTGTGTATTATGCTGTTCTGCAGCAGCTGAGGTGTGTATTATGATGTTCTTCATCAGCTGAGCTGTGTATTATGAGGTTCTGCAGCAGCTGAGGTGTGTATTATGATGTTCTGCAGCAGCTGAGCTGTGTATTATGATGTTCTGCAGCAGCTGAGGTGTGTATTATGAGGTTCTGCAGCAGCTGAGGTGTGTATTATGATGTTCTGCAGCAGTTGAGGTGTGTATTATGAGGTTCTGCAGCAGCTGAGGTGTGTATTATGATCTTCTGCAGCAGCTGAGGTGTGTATTATGATGTTCTGCAGCAGCTGAGGTGTGTATTATGATGTTCTGCAGCAGCTGAGGTGTGTATTATGATGTTCTGCAGCAGCTGAGGTGTGTATTATGATGTTCTGCAGCAGCTGAGGTGTGTATTATGATGTTCTTCAGCAGCTGAGGTGTGTATTATGAGGTTCTGCAGCAGCTGAGGTGTGTATTATGATGTTCTTCAGCAGCTGAGGTGTGAATATTGACTCCATGGTATAGAAGGTTTCAGGAAATCTTCCACCACTTATAGAAATCTCTAATCTGCTATTTGCCGCTGTCGCTCCTGGTCTTGTGTAACGCTGTATCTCCGATGTTCCAGGTAAACACCGCTCTTATATTTCGGTAATCCCATAATTTTCTGGACTATTCACCACCCAAACGTAATCCCGCTCTAAATCCTATCACAGTCTAATCCGAATATAAATTGTCGCTCTTCATAGTCGCCGCCCCCTCCCCCCTCCCGCAGCCGTTCCTTATGGAGATATAACCAAGTTTGCGTCTTCTCATTGTCCGTCACACTTGCTATTGTCAATGGCGTTACGTAATTTCCGGTGGCGACACTGTTCGCCTTCTCCTTCTAGATTATTGTTTCCAGTTTCTTTGTCAAGCACTTTTTAGCGATTGAGAAAATAATGTTATGAAGTCATTTTCCACGTCCCAGCTGTTAGCGCGACACCTGTTGTTTCTCGCGGCGTCCTGTGATTCGCCGTCGTTAAACGGAACAGATTGTAGATATCTTTTATCATTGTGTCTGGAATAATCTAATGCGAGGCCGTATGAGACCCATTATGTCGGAGCAGAACATTGGCGAATGTTTATGGCGTGCCGGAGAATATCGGCAGGTGATACATTGTAGCGGTGTCATGTTACATCGAGTTCTATTTTGTTTTCTTTCTTTTTGTTTTTCGCGACTCTGCATCTGTTGTAGCCGTATAATTAAAGTCGCTCTCCAGACGCGCACGATGTCCCCCCCCAAGGCCTCCCTCTCGGCGCAGTCAGCACATCACTTACGGTTTTGTTCCTGCGCCTTATCCCTCTTGCCTTACTTGCTCTTTTATCCTAAGTTTCTGCTTTTTGTGATTCCTTGTTGTGAGAATCCGTATGGACGAAACAGGATCATGTGACATAACAGGGGCGCACAACTTTTTAATTCTTGCCCCTTGAATGCAAACTTCCAAGATGCCGAATAAATCCTTAGGAAATAGCAAGATGGCTGCAAGTCACTGGATACAGGAGAGGTGACGCCCCCTTGTCTGATACTACTTCCTGCTCTCCAACCATTGGCTGGATGGCGAGGAAGCCCAAATGATATTCAGGGTGACCTTTGCTCTTTCTCTTCCATCAGTTCTTCTCGGGACTTGCAGACAGTTTTTGGGCAGAACTCAGCAGGGAAGTTGTTCCTGCCGCCATCTTGGAGAACTAAGCCCAAATCTCCTGTGGATGTAGGCTTGCTCCAATCTATCTGTCCCTTCATGTTTCCCCAGACAGGATTATATCTGGGGACTGTATCATCACTTCCAGGACTCCTCCTCCAAAGGGCAAAGGTCATACCAAATATTGATGGGATTTATACCTACAATCACCCTTCTTACCTTCTACTCACACTCCGTGAGTGTCTGAGCGCATAGGATAATCCGAAACAAGCTTTATAAGTTTTCTATATTTATTAACCCGAGTGGGTCGCCACTAGTCACAGACATATACAGAAATATACATCAGGGGATGACAAGCAAATACAGTTACAGCACAATATAATACAGAAAATAAAAGGGGATTACAAGACTAGAAAAGATGTAATACCAAACAAAGTGATGGTTTGGTTTGCTGGGGCCTCACTCCTAGGCCTGAGGGCGCTTTCTTAAAGCAGTCAAAAAAGCCTGTGTCCTGTATATGCTGTCCGAGAGTTAGCGCTGTCCTGGCTGCCTCTTTGTTGAGTCTTTGCTGAGTGATTTCCTTTTGTCCCCCATAACCCTCCAGGGGAGACTAGTCAATGAGCATGTGGCTGCTCACATGGTGTCCATGACAAGGAGACAGAATTCTCTCCATGGGGAGACCATGTGCTACCTTGGTCTCCTCCCATGAGTGATGTCACGGGGTGGGGAAGCCCCAACCTCCAGTGGGGCATAATTCCTTGCCAGAAGGTCAAAGTGTCAGGCCAGTGGTATGATGGTGTTCGTAGTGAGGTCCCCATCATGTAGACACCAAGGATGACACCCCAAACCCCTTTGGGTAATGAGTTCAGTGTCTGGACTTCAACAGCACAATGTTGGGACTGGAAACGTGCGTCTTCACCTTGTGCACCTGAGGAATTTATCAGGGTGACGGTAGCATAGCTTCCTGGGGAAATATTGTCCTAAAACCAAATATCCTTTGAAGTTTGAAGGTTCTCCTGCTGTGAAAACAGGATTAGCACTTGTGTATAACCAAAGGCCTGTGTAGGTGCCTCCCCGGGACACAAAGGGTTTGATTAAACCAGAAATACCGCAGGCCTATTATCACGGGTGAATATGAGCATGTGAAGAAGGAAAAATACAGGACTGGAAATAGGACTGATGGTCCCTGATCATCACATCCGGGTGCTCTGCTTTCCTCCAACTGATAGGGAATGTAGATTGTGAGCACTATATGGGACAGTGACTTACAATGTCTGTACAACGCTGAGGAATATGATGGTGCTATACAAGTAAGCATAATAAATAAAATAAAATAATAATTTTGGAATGCGCGGGACCATTAAAATGCAAACTCTAGTATTTTTTAATGAAAATCAACATTACTATCTTGTCTCATTGGTTAGAAGAAGAGTTCCCCATTGTTATAGACTTCCTTTATCTTCTCAGTCTCAGAAATGATACAATTGGTAAAAGTTACAGTAACTTGATGTTACTTCATTGTAGACAGGCTTAAGCTGCAGGAACCCAGCTGTGTAACCTAACTCTGCACAGCTGCCTCCAAACAACATCTGGTCTTGCGCTTGTCTCTGGCACTGAGCTGCTCTCTGGTATAGTTTCCTACCATTGCACTCCGATTTATCCTATTCTAGCAGTCTCATGGGTCTCTCTGATGACTCCCACCCCCTACCTCTGCGGTTCTGGGCTGTACTGGTCCATACGACGCATTGGCCTGGGACTGGGACACTCTACCCTGACTAAAGAACACTTGCCCACTGGTGTCAATGAGCTGCAGCTACAGCATCGGCAACTCTGTATAGCTGATCAGTCTCAGGGCCTGGTGTTGACTCTTTACAGGTATTTATGGCCTATTTATGGCTCCACTGATTGTGGCACCGTTGGATTTTTTTTTTCTCTAGCCCTCACCATTCCTGAGAAATCAGTGCTGTTACTTTCAGCAGTGAATATGCTAATTAGGTTTCACTACCATCAACTGGGCGGTGCTGGGCTATCTGGGACCACCCACCTAACATTAAAGAGTCTAATTAGCATATTCACTGCTGAAACTGCCAGCACTGATTTCTCAGGAATGGTGGGGGCTAGAGAAAAAATTCCAACTGTGCCAGAATCAGTAGAGGGGTGACTATTGAATAATGCTGATAAAAGATCTTTGTTAATCGTGCGTTCATGTAACAGATGATGTGAAACCACCATAATGTCAAAAGCCCCCATGTGGCTTAAACTTACAGCTTAACCTGTGTTTTTTCAGTCTGGTTTTGGGCCTCATGGGATTTTGTCTAATATTTTTTCACCATTAGGGTTGAGCCGATCTTGAGATTTCAGGATCGATTTTAAAATCCGATTTCCGATCATTTTCCAGCGATCATGAAATTTGCCCGATCGCCAATCGGGATCCAATCTTTCCTGATCCCGATCGCTCAAACCTAATTGCATATTATATATATAGTAGGGTTGAGCCAATCTTGAGATTTCAAAATCTGATTTCCGATCATTTTCCATCCGATCCCGATCAGGAAATTTGCTCGATCGCCAATCACAATCCGAACTTTCCCGATCGCTTGTTTTGTTACGCCAAGTGCCGTTGCACCTATTGACCCTATACCATCATGACTCTTTGTGTCGCCTCCCTCATATGGTTTTGACTAGGGCTTTGGTGCAGAGCCCTGCATAGGTGGTGACCATGAGGGTTGGGGCCCCAGATATCAGATGGAACATCCAAATTATAGGACACACTATAGAGTTGGAATACCCTTTTACAATGGACAATGGCTGTTGGTAAATATTGATACCAGAGGGATGGGTGTAACCAAGTCTCTACCAGCCATAGTAGTCTAAGTGGCTTACTCAGGGGCGGGACTAATAACCTTCCTTTTTGTAGATCCGATATACATGGCCTGTACATGTGGTTGTGTTGCTGTTACCATTACTATAGTGATAGGGGCCCGTTCATGACTTTGATATGGGCCCCACTAAACTCTGCATAGACTTCAGCCAGGAAAAAAAAAACAAGTCCTCAATTCTATAATATGGGTCCTTGGGGTTGGGCTATGGGAACGTCTATGGGTCCTGTTTTTCCTTTTACATGTAAGGTACCGATAACCTCCGAGCTGGAGGACTATTTTTGTTTCAGTCCCGTAATCTTCTTCCTTTTCCAAAATGCCTGGAGTGGATCTTATTTTAGTCAGATAATCCTCCTGGTAGGATAAGACGTCTACACCTCCCTCCTCAGTCTGACGCTTGTGCTTTTGGAGATGTGTTTCTAAAAAAGAACATCTACACCTCCATGGTCCCTTCACTAGGGCTGTGTTCACAAAGGCTGGAAATGGTAACATGTATTTGCAGGGAAATATACAGTTTATGGCGGCCTATAGGAAAGGCTCCAAGGAAGTGACAGAATACCGTACAAAACATCTATATAAATGTGCCCCATAGGAATGATCGCGCGTTTGTCCTATAAGTGCTGCGAGTGGATGTATTTATGTGGATTCAGGGCAGATGATATATTATAGAGCTTTATACACACTATATAAATCTATTTACAGTATCTATCTATCTCCTATCTATCTATCTATCTATCTATCTATCTATCTATCTATCTATCATCTATCTATCTCCTATCTATCTATCTATCTATCTATCTATCTATCTATCTCCTATCTATCTATCTATCTATCTATCATCTATCTATCTATCTATCTATCTATCTATCTAGCTATCTATCTCCTATCTATCTATCTATCTATCTCCTATCTATCTATCTATCTATCTATCTATCTATCTATCATCTATCTATCTATCTATCTATCTATCTATCTATCTATCTATCATCTATCTATCTATCTATCTATCTATCTCCTATCTATCTATCTCCTATCTATCTATCTATCTATCTATCTATCTATCTATCTATCTCCTATCTATCTATCTATCTATCTATCTATCTATCTATCTATCTATCTATCATCTATCTATCTATCTCCTATCTATCTATCTATCTATCTATCTATCTATCTATCTATCTCCTATCTATCTATCTATCTATCTATCTATCTATCTATCTATCTATCTATCTATCTATCCATTATCTCTCTATATTATCTATCTCTCCTCACTCAGTCTCCCATCCTATAACCACACTTATGCCTCCTTAGATATCGCCATCTTCTATCCTCTATATAATGCCGCACTCCCGATGTTCCCTCCTTCTCCTCTCATTACTTCCTTCTATATTTCTATGTTTCTCGGATCACTGATCATTCAGTTCATCGCTTAAATGTCAAACCTGTTGCTTAGATTTGCAGTTTCTCGCCGTGAATTCCGCCGTGTCTCGCCGACTCCGTGTCCTTGAGAAGTTCCAGGTTATTCTGTATTGCTCTCAATTTCATGGACGTGCGAGCCTAGATATTCATTGCCCTATGGTGTGACATTGGCGATCCCCTGAGCCTATGTAAATCTCCTATCTCATTGTACCTCGTCCGCGGCAGGTGGAGGCGCGCACATAGCAGATGACAAATGGCCGCCATTATACCGTCTAATAAGAATTACTCATTGATCTCAGCAGTTACTTTCCGCTTTCCATGGAAGTGATCGTAACCTACAAGTATTTCTTTATTTACCTCACTAGCATGACAATAACTGCGGGAATTGTGTTCGTTCTATGGGAGGCGGTTAAAGCTTATTCCATAGATGAGAATCATCCGCCATATTGCTGCGAATACAGAGAATTAAATATAATCGCATATCCTCCCTCATCTCTATTTATTATTATTATTTATTTTTTAACCCTTTTTTTTTTCCACCCCAGAAGGGGATTATGAACCGGGAATCTCTGAGCTCCAGTGCATAGTATTGCAGCACATCACACCTAGGCTCACTATGTAGAACGTGGATAGGCTGCCAGTCTGAGAATCAAAATATCTTCCAATTCAGCGGCAACACGGTGGCTCAGTGGTTAGCACTGCAGCCTTGCAGCGCTGGAGTCCTGGGTTTGAATCTTGCCAAGGACACAAAATATCTGTAATGAGTTTGTATCTTCTTCCCCGTGTTTGTGTGGATTTCCTCTCATACTCCGAAGACGTACTGATAGGAAGAAATGTACATTGTGAGCCCTATATGGGGCTTACAATCTATATGTAAAAAAAAATAAAATTGAGGAACAAAATAGAGGTGAGAGGAGAGGGAGACTTCCTCCCCGCAGTTGTGGTTAGCAATGTAGCCTTGTAGCGCTGGAGTCCTAGGTTCGAATCCTGCCAAGGACAACACGTGCAAGGAGTTTGTATGTTCTCCCCGTGTTTGTGTGGACTTCTTCCCACGCTCCAAAGACATACTGATAGGGAAAGAAATGTTGATTGTGAGCTCCATATTGAAAAATAAAAGGTTATAGGTGTCCCCAGGAAAAAACTTCATTTCCAAAAAGTGACTTTTATTTGTAAAAGCGATAAAATCTGGTATCGCCGTCATCGTAATGACCTGCCGGATAAAGCTGTGATAGAATAGAATAAAAGGATTCCATTTTGCTACTTTGGACTGTGAGGTCACATCCCCAAATAATGTGACATCACCTGACTGACAGTATGGGCTAGCAGGAACCAGGGACAGATCAAGGGAAAGAGAAGCAGCCAGGAAGCTGCCAAAAGACGCAACCTGGTCCCGTAACACAGGAGCTGTAGAGACCGTGATTGGCAGCCCCTGGAACAAAATAGAGGTGACATTTGGGAGGAGAGGGAGACTTCCTCCCCGCAGATGTGCCATTGAAGAGGAGCATAAGTGAAGGAATGGGTGTTCTCACACAGGAATAGTCTCATTATCTGTATTTAGTCAGTTGAAGGGATGCAGGGTATATTTGATTCCCAAAAAGGGAAGGGATGATGCAGCGTCGCACCTCCCATGAGGCGACCTGAAGCGACCGCTTCAGGCGGCGCTGTGCCAGGGCCCCGGGGAGGGTGGCATTTTTGCTTACCTAAGCCAGTCCAGGACAAGCTGTCCTGGACTGGCTTAGCGTCACCGTCACGCTCAGGCAGAGAGCAGGTCCTCTCCCTGCCTGCTCTCTGCCTTCTAACGCTGCTCTGCCACACCCCCTTCACTCCGCCCTGCCCCCCTTCGCTCCGCCCCCTCCGCTCTGCCTCCTCTGTGGATTTCTATTGTCTGCCTCGGGCGGCAAGAAAGGTAGGTTCACCCCTGGGATGATGCCAAGAGAGAAGCTGCAGGAACCAGCAGATTTGTGATAGCCATAGCAAGGAGGGGACCATGGAACTACTTAAATATAGAGCTAGAGCAGTAAATCTGAATCTTCGCCCCAACTAAATGAAAATATATCTTCAGCGCTGAATGGGGGAGGGGTGGCCAGTCGAAGCTGATATGGGGGAGGGGATATAATCTTGAATCGGCTGGGATAGCTTATCAAGTTCTTTGATGTCATTGCACATACCGTAATACACGCTGACACATCCGTTCTCCTTTCTAGACTTCCAAATTTTTCGAAAATATTTCCCAGACTTAAAAGTCCCCAATACGATGAGAAATGGTAATGACCGGAATATGAAATCCGTTCTGTTCTTCAGTTCTCCGGTATCAGTCATCTCCGTTTGATGCAATTTTTCTGGTTTTACAAATGATCTCATAATTACCGGATTTCGGAGTCTTTTAAGACTCGGTACAAAGAGAATTTGATCTAAAGGAAACATTATACGGATCAATTCATTCATGTAGTGAAAACTAAGTTCACGCTGAAAGGGAAGATGACATTTTGCCTTCCAGAGATTCGGACAATCGGAGCTAAGTATAAGATTTGTACGAAGACCAGAAATTAAGGGTGATTTTTTTTTTTTTTTAATTTTTCACCCACCCCCAAGACCTATTTCCCATGTTTCCCATATGACCCTCCATATCTGCGTTGTCCTTACTAAGAGTACCAAAGGAACGGACGGCTGACTCCTTGGCTCAGGGTGAAACAAAACCTCTAAGGAAATGGCACAACTCCAGTTTTTCTTCAATTCTACCCCATTCCTATTTTAGGAAATACAATGACCCCACAGAAAACAAGTCCTCCTACGGCCACGTGAACAGAAGAAAAAAACCGCCAACAGGTGACGATATAGAAAAGGGGGCATGTCGATGTCCTAAAGGGGCATAGGGGGTTGCAGATCCTAATGTGTGCCCCAGCAAAATGTTGGAAAATATGCCATAACATTGTCCAATCAGCCGTCTAACACAACCAAATTTGATGGGTACTATCAGAGTTGTAATGTAAAGCTCTTGGGCCCCAACAGCGCATGCCTATGGGCCCCCATGGCGCTCTTGGGTCCAGTAGACAAAAAGGGTCCAAAAAGGCAATGTCATGTCAAAAAGTCCCTGGTGGTCCAGGATAGTAAAGGTTGCCATGCTCCACTTCAAGGGTAAGTTCACATGGAGGAATTTGACAATGAATGGGGGCAAATTCCGCCCGTGAATCCTCGGCAGATGCTGCCCAGATTCTGCTTCCCATTGTTTTCATTGGGAGGAAGAGATCGCAGCAGGACCCTAAAAATATAAGCCTCGTGCTCGATCTTGCCGTGGATTCCGCAGCTGGAGACTCCCCATTGTTTGGGCCCGTTCACTTGGGCTTAATCAACAATGGAAAATCGCAACATAATGGCGGAAAAAAGATGGAATCCATTGTGTGAACTTACCCTAAGGTTGCCCTTATGGGTTGAATCCTTGGTGCCCCATTGCAATTGGAAGCCTGGGAAACCGTCACGTCTTCCACCCCACTGGTGAAATGGCCCCACGTCTACCAGAGTAGTAGTCATTTTATATGTAATCTAGGTACTTTATGCTAAGGTCACTCCCAAAAAAGTGGTATGGCCTGAACATTCAGCAGCCATGGCACATGAAAGGTGGTGATGTTCAGAAGGTCTGGTGACATCTTCTGTGATTGTAGATGTTTTATTTCCATTTCTTCTCCATCTGGTCCAGATCGCCATGATGACTTCTTCTGATCATTGCAAAGTTTGCAATACATTCAAAACCAAGGGTTGTTCAGAATAAGAAAACAGGGCTGATTCTTCTTTTTAGGAAGTGACATCATGACCGTTGGCCACATGGATTTGCTGATGCTCAGTCCCATTCACTATGGCATTGCCATATGACCAAAGCACGTGAGGTCACTTCCAGAGAAGAAGACGGCAGCCATGTTTTCTAATCCTGCACAAGTCCCGCACCCGTCAGCACTAACCCATTCCCAAACCACTCTGGCTCTGACCCAAACACATTTATAGATGGGGTTTTAAGGTCATTCGGAAGGTGCCTACATTTGCCAAATTTGCTTCTAAAAATTAGCAAATTTTGGTCAGTGGGCAATTGCGATGGAACAATGGACTTAGGGCAAAATTGCCGATTTTTCTAATCTGACCTCCCTTCAGGACTCTAAGGGCACTCTGGTGACCACACCAACTCTTGGTGATATCCCGTCCCATCTGGGACATATCTTACCCTTTTTAACGATCATGGCCCTTTTCATGATGCAGATATGACATGTGCCCCATTTGTGATGTGACTGGCATGTAAAGTACCCATGGCTAGGGTTGGGCCGATCTTGAGATTTCAAGATCGATTTTAAAATCCGATTTCCGATCATTTTCCAGCCGATCTCGATCGCCGATCGGAATCCGATCTTTTCCGATCCCGATCCTCAACCCTAGTCAATGCTTTTCTATGGGAAAAGTCACTAAAGCATTGACTTGGGTTGAGCCGATCGGAGATCCCGGAACCGATCCCGGAGATGTCCGAATCGGCGATCGCGATCGGTGGAAATTGACTCGAATCGCCGATTTAAATCCGATCTTGCCGATCTCCGATCGGCTCAACCCTAGCCATGGCACATGCAATATAGCAGAGAACCTGGGGGTCTGGGACATTTGTCCATCCTTCTGGTACTCCCATTGGCCACCCGTTTTTTGCAGGAGCCTCTTGGAATTTTTGGGAAAATAGGATGAAGGCGTGCCTTACATTGTATAAGATGTCATAAATTTGGGAATCCTAGCAATGTACGGCTAGAATCTTTCTGTAATATATAATTGTAGTGAATTTACGCCTTTTATGCGATTGTACATGAATTAAACAGATGCTGCCGTTGTTTATGGAAGAAATAAGTGAGTGGGTGCGGAGCCGTCTGTGTGAATTACTGAATTACAATATTTCGTAACTAAGCTCCGGCAGATGACGCGCTCGGTCAAGCTTGTCCATTTTGCTGCTAGCTAATATTTCGGATGTGGACTTCTCTATTAGTAGTCTTATCATTTCTTTATTCCATGATAATATAGAAGAACAAGCAACTACTCTGGGGCAGTTGGAGAGAGGCGGCCCAGGATGCCCATAATACTTCCTCCTGGAAGGTTTGGGAGACTCCGCATAAATGGGTGACCTCCTAGACCCCTGGAAGAGTAGGCAAATCTTATGGGCCAGCAAACTTAGCACCCAAAGGAGGCATGGCGATATAGAAAAGGGGGCATAGGGGGGTTGCAGATCCTAATGTGTGCCCCAGAAAAATGTTGGCAAGTATGCCATAACATTGTCCAATCAGCCGTCTAACACAACCAAATTTGATGGGTACTATCAGAGTTGTAATGTAAAGCTCTTGGGCCCCAACAGCGCATGCCAATGGGGCCCCATGGCGCTCTTGGGTCCAGTAGACAAAAAGGGTCCAAAAAGTTAATGTCATGTGAAAAAGTCCCTGGTGGTCCAGGATAGTAAAGGTTGCCATGCTCCACTTCAAGGGTAAGTCCACATGGAGGAATTTGCCGATGATCGGGCGCAAATTCCGCCCGTGAATCCTCGGCAGATGCTGCCCAGATTCTGCTTCCCATTGTTTTCATTGGGAGGAAGAAATCGCAGCAGGACTCTAAAAAAAAATAAGCCTCCTGCGCGATCTTGCCGTGGATTTCGCAGCTGGAGACTCCCCATTGTTTGGACCCCTTCACTTGGGCTTAATCAACAATGGAAAATTGCAACATAATGGCGGAAAAAGATGGAATCCGTTGTGTGAACTTACCCTAAGGTTGCCCTTATGGGTTCAATCCTTGGTGCCCCATTGGAATTGGAAGCCCTGGGAAACCGTCACGTCTTCCACCCCACTGGTGAAATGGCCCCATGTCTTCCAGAGTAGTAGTCATTTTATATGTAATTTAGGCACTTTATGCCTAAACATTCAGCAGCCATGGCACATGAAAGGCGGTAATGTTCAGAAGGTCTATGGCCATGCCCATAGGAGGCATACTGTTCTCCAATTCCCCAAATTTTGGTAAGCATGTTTTACCCCCAGAGTATAGTCTAGTGACCAGGAGACAGTTGCAAATTTTTTTTTTTACAACTTTTTTACTCCTCTCTTGCCTTCGGCTTTTAGTATGAAAGTTTTATCCGTATGAAAGTGAGGAAGGATCGGACTATCTCGTTTGAGAAACCATTAGGACATTTTCTCGGCACTTTCAGGATTGATTGCATTTTATTGACCAAGCAGATGAAGGAATTAAAGGATCTCCAGACTGAGCCGTCGATCGCATTACTTCCAGATGGAGGAGGAAGCAATAACTAATTTAGCCGTGAAGCCTTCTTTTGGACAATAAGATTGGCGTAAATAACACCTTAAGATGTTCTCCTGAAACGTAAGACTACAATTACCGCTTCTTGTGATCTTAGAAGTCACATTACTATTGTTGGGCTAAGTTTGGATTGTTTTGATTTAAGTTCTCGTCTCTTAGGAGGATTTATCGAGAGCGCTATGAAACGTATCGTTGAAAGCGACAGTGAAAAGAGTGTAAATTGAAGCAAAAATTTCTCGGAATGGTAAATGTGGCAAGTTAGGGCTTATTCAAACTATCGCTTTTGCATCGTCTGTTTTTTTTATAATCTGACTCCCCCTATCATGTTACCTTATGGGTCTACACATGAGTAAGGATTTCACCCAATATTGTATATTTTACACATCTCCCCTGGGCCTCCTCCTATTACACTCTGAGGACGACTCAAAACTTTGGTAAAATTTGGGTTGAAACTGGTTCATTCCAAACCAGTTTGATCATCTCTATTTGTAATGTTTGGTTTTCTTTGATACCCAGGGACAGATCTACTCCAGCAGACATAATTCACACATAGTACACATTGCTACAACTAAGGCTTGAGTCAGGTACAGTGCCTAAGTTTTAAGTAATGGTTACGAGTAGAGATGAGCGAACAGTGTTCTATCGAACTCATGTTCGATCGGATATTAGGCTGTTCGGCATGTTCGAATCGAATCGAACACCGCGTGGTAAAGTGCGCCATTACTCGATTCCCCTCCCACCTTCCCTGGCGCCTTTTTTGCTCCAATAACAGCGCAGGGTAGGTGGGACAGGAACTACGACACCGGTGACGTTGAGAAAAGTAGGCAAAACCCATTGGCTGCCGAAAACATGTGACCTCTAATTTAAAAGAACAGCGCCGCCCAGGTTCGCGTCATTCTGAGCTTGCAATTCACCGAGGACGGAGGTTTCCGTCCAGCTAGCTAGGGCTTAGATTCTGGGTAGGCAGGGACAGGCTAGGATAGGAAGGAGAAGACAACCAACAGCTCTTATAAGAGCTAAATTCCAGGGAGAAGCTTGTCAGTGTAACGTGGCACTGACGGGCTCAATCGCCGCAACCCAGCTTTCCGCGGATCCTGAATGGAATACACTGTCAGTGTATTCCCGTATACCCGATATATACCCCCGATACCCGTTCCAACGGTGTGCCCCCCCACCTTCACCCCAGAAATACCCTGCAAGTCCCCTAGCAATAGAATTGGGGCTATATACACCCACAATTTTTACTACTGGTATACAGTGCCATTGTCTGACTGGGAATTCAAAGAATATATTGGGGTTATAAATACCCTCATTTCTTGCTACTGCCATATAGTGCCAGTGTCTGACTGGTAATTCAAAGAATATATGGGGGTTATGTGCACCCACAATTTTTACTACTGGTATACAGTGCCATTGTCTGACTGGGAATTCAAAGAATATATTGGGAATACAAATAGCCTCATTTCTTGCTACTGCCATATAGTGCCAGTTTCTGACTGGTAATTCAAAGAATATATTGGGGTTACGTGCACCCACAATTTTTACTACTGGTATACAGTGCCATTGTCTGACTGGGAATTCAAAGAATATATTGGGAATACAAATACCCTCATTTCTTGCTACTGCCATATAGTGCCAGTGTCTGACTGGGAATTCAAAGAATATATTGGGGTTACGTGCACCCACAATTTTTACTACTGGTATACAGTGCCATTGTCTGACTGGGAATTCAAAGAATATATTGGGGTTATAAATACCCTCATTTCTTGCTACTGCCATATAGTGCCAGTTTCTGACTGGGAATTCAAAGAATATATTGGGGTTACGTGCACCCACAATTTTTACTACTGGTATACAGTGCCATTGTCTGACTGGGAATTCAAAGAATATATTGGGAATACAAATACCCTCATTTCTTGCTACTGCCATATAGTGCCAGTTTCTGACTGGTAATTCAAAGAATATATTGGGGTTACGTGCACCCACAATTTTTACTACTGGTATACAGTGCCAATTTCTAACTAGGAATTCAAAATGCGCAAGGCTCCCGGAAAGGGACGTGGACGAGGCCGTGGGCGAGGTCGGGGGAATGGTTCTGGGGAGCAAGGTAGCAGTGAAGCCACAGGGCGTCCCGTGCCTACTCCTGTGGGGCAGCAAGCATTGCGCCACTCCACAGTGCCAGGGTTGCTTGCCACATTAACTAAACTGCAGGGTACAAACCTTAGTAGGCCCGAGAACCAGGAACAGGTCTTGCAATGGCTGTCAGAGAACGCTTACAGCACATTGTCCAGCAGCCAGTCAGACTCTGCCTCCTCTCCTCCTATTACCCAACAGTCTTGTCTTCCTTCCTCCCAAAATTCCAAAGCTTTACAGAACAATAACCCAAACTGTCCCTGCTCCCCAGAGCTGTTCTCCGCTCCTTTCATTGTCCCTCAACCTGCCTCTCCACGTCACGATTCCACGAACCTAACAGAGGAGCATCTGTGTCCAGATGCTCAAACACTAGAGTCTCCTCCATCTCCGTTCGATTTGGTGGTGGATGACCAACCCACATCGACGATGATGTGACGCAGTTGCCGTCAGGGCATCCAGTTGACCGGCGCATTGTGCGGGAGGAGGAGATGAGACAGGAGTTGGAAGAGGAAGTGGTGGATGATGAGGACACTGACCCGACCTGGACAGGGGGGATGTCAAGCGGGGAAAGTAGTGTGGATGTTGAGGCAGGTGCAGCACCAAAAAGGGTAGCTAGAGGCAGAGGCAGAGGTCAGCAGCTTAGGCGAAGCCAGGCCACACCCGGAATCTCCCAAGATGTTCCAGTTCGTACCCAGCCCCGAAAAACTCCCACCTCGAGGGCACGTTTCTCGAAGGTGTGGAGTTTTTTCAAGGAATGCGCCGAGGACAGATATAGTGTTGTCTGCACAATTTGCCTCTCGAAATTGATTAGGGGCTCTGAGAAGAGCAACCTGTCCACCACTTCAATGCGCCGTCATTTGGAATCCAAGCACTGGAATCAGTGGCAGGCAGCAACGGCAGGACAAAGGCCGCCTGCCGTTCACGCCACTGCCACTGCCTCTGCCACTGCCTCTGCCTCTGCCACTGCCACTGCTGACTGTGCTGGCGATGCACTCCAGAGGACGAGCCAGGACACCACTTCATCTGCCTCCGCCACTTTGTTGACTTCTACCTCATCCTCCCCTGGTCCTGTCTTATCTCCTTCTCCTGCACCATCAAAGGCACCATCAGGCGTTTCTTTACAACAACCCACCATCTCTCAGACATTGGAGCGGCGGCAGAAATACACTGCTAACCACCCACACGCGCAAGCCTTGAACGCCAACATCGCTAAACTGCTGGCCCAGGAGATGTTGGCGTTCCGGCTTGTTGAAACTCCCGCCTTCCTGGACCTGATGGCAACTGCGGCACCTCGCTATGCCGTCCCTAGCCGTCACTACTTCTCCCGGTGTGCCGTCCCCGCCTTGCACCAGCACGTGTCACTCAACATCAGGCGGGCCCTTAGTTCCGCGCTTTGCACAAAGGTCCACTTGACCACCGACGCGTGGACAAGTGCATGCGGACAGGGACGCTACATTTCACTGACGGCACACTGGGTGAATGTAGTTGAGGCTGGGACTGCTTCCCAAACTGGCCCGGTGTACCTCGTCTCCCCGCCTAACATTCCTGGCAGGGACACGAGAAGAACACCCCCCTCCTCCTCCTCCTCTACCGCCTCCTCCTCCGCCACCGCCTCCTCCTCCGCCACCGCCTCCTCCTCCGCTGTTAGATTGACCCCAGCTACGAGTTGGAAACGTTGCAGCACTGGCGTTGGTAGACGTCAGCAGGCTGTGCTGAAGCTGATCAGCTTGGGGGACAGACAGCACACTGCCTCCGAGGTGAGGGATGCCCTCCTCGATGAGACGGCAATATGGTTTGAGCCGCTGCACCTGGGCCCAGGCATGGTCGTTTGTGATAACGGCCGGAACCTGGTAGCAGCTCTGGAGCTTGCCGGACTCCAACATGTTCCATGCCTGGCCCACGTCTTCAACCTAGTGGTGCAACGTTTCCTAAAGAGCTACCCCAATGTTCCAGAGCTACTGGTGAAAGTGCGGCGCATGTGCGCCCACTTTCGCAAGTCGACAGTAGCCGCTGCTAGCTTAAAATCTCTCCAGCAACGCCTGCATGTGCCACAACACCGGCTTTTGTGCGACATCCCCACACGCTGGAACTCAACGTTTCAGATGTTGAATAGAGTGGTTGAGCAGCAGAGACCTTTGATGGAATACCAGCTACAAAACCCTAGGGTGCCACAAAGTCAGCTGCCTCAGTTTCACATCCATGAGTGGCCATGGATGAGAGACCTTTGAGACATCCTACGGGTCTTTGAGGAGTCCACAAGGAGGGTGAGCTCTGAGGATGCGATGGTGAGCCTTACAATCCCGCTCTTGTGTGTTCTGAGAGAATCCCTGATTGACATCAGGGATAACTCAGATCACACAGAGGAGTCAGGGATAGCATCCGATCCGTCACAGCTGGAGAGTAGGTCCACACATCTGTCCGCTTCACTGCGTTTAATGGAGGAGGAGGAGGAGGAGGAGGAGGAGGAGGAAGAAGAGTTGTCCGATGATGTGATGGTGATACAGGAGGCTTCCGGGCAACTTCGAATCGTCCCATTGTTGCAGCGCGGATGGGTAGACATGGAGGATGAGGAGGAAATGGAGATTGAACTTTCCGGTGGGGCCAGAGGAGTCATGCCAACTAACACTGTGGCAGACATGGCTGAGTTCATGTTGGGGTGCTTTACAACCGACAAGCGTATTGTCAAAATCATGGAGGACAACCAGTACTGGATCTTTGCTATCCTTGACCCCCGGTATAAAAACAACATCTCGTCTTTTATTCCGGTAGAGGGGAGGGCCAATCGCATCAATGCTTGCCACAGGCAATTGGTGCAGAATATGATGGAGATGTTTCCAGCATGTGACGTTGGTGGCAGGGAGGGCAGTTCCTCCAGTAGGCGACCAAGTTCTCACCAGTCCACACAAACGAGGGGCACACTGTCTAAGGTCTGGGACACCTTGATGGCACCCCCTCGCCAAAGTGCCGCCACGGAGGGTCCTAGTGTCACCAGGCGTGAGAAGTATAGGCGCATGTTGCGGGAATACCTTTCCGACCACAGCCCTGTCCTCTCCGACCCCTCTGCGCCCTACACGTATTGGGTGTCGAAGTTGGACCTGTGGCTTGAACTTGCCCTATATGCCTTGGAGGTGCTGTCCTGTCCTGCCGCCAGCGTCCTATCTGAGAGGGTGTTCAGTGCAGCCGGTGGCATCATCACTGACAAGCGCACCCGTCTGTCAGCTGAGAGTGCCGACCGGCTCACTTTGATAAAAATGAACCACCACTGGATAGAGCCTTCATTTTTGTGCCCACCTGTGTAAAGCACCCCAACATGAAACTCCATGTCTGTACTCAACCTCTCCAATTCCTCCGCATCCTCATACTCATCCACCATAAGCGTTGCACAATTCTGCTAATACTAGGCTCCCTCCAACATGATTTCCCCCAACTCTGCTGGTTAGAGGCTCCCTCCACCCTGATTTCCACCAACTCTGATGGTTAGAGGCTCCCTCCACCCTGCTTTCCCACAACTCTGCTGGTTAGAGGCTCCCTCCACCATGAATTTGCCCAAACTGGGCTGGTTAGAGGCTCCCTCCACCATGAATTGGTCCAAACTGGGTTTTTTAGAGGCTCCCTCCACCATGAATTGGTCCAAACTGGGGTTTTTAGAGGCTCCCTCCACCATGAATTGGTCCAAACTGGGGTTTTTAGAGGCTCCCTCCACCATGAATTGGTCCAAACTGGGGTTTTTAGAGGCTCCCTCCACCATGAATTTGCCCAAACTGGGCTGTTTAGAGGCTCCCTCCACCATGAATTGGTCCAAACTGGGTTTTTTAGAGGCTCCCTCCACCATGAATTGGTCCAAACTGGGGTTTTTAGAGGCTCCCTCCACCATGAATTGGTCCAAACTGGGGTTTTTAGAGGCTCCCTCCACCATGAATTGGTCCAAACTGGGGTTTTTAGAGGCTCCCTCCACCATGAATTTGCCGAAACTGGGCTGTTTAGAGGCTCCCTCCACCATGAATTGGTCCAAACTGGGTTTTTTAGAGGCTCCCTCCACCATGAATTGGTCCAAACTGGGGTTTTTAGAGGCTCCCTCCACCATGAATTGGTCCAAACTGGGGTTTTTAGAGGCTCCCTCCACCATGAATTGGTCCAAACTGGGGTTTTTAGAGGCTCCCTCCACCATGAATTTGCCCAAACTGGGCTGTTTAGAGGCTCCCTCCACCATGAATTGGTCCAAACTGGGTTTTTTAGAGGCTCCCTCCACCATGAATTGGTCCAAACTGGGGTTTTTAGAGGCTCCCTCCACCATGAATTGGTCCAAACTGGGGTTTTTAGAGGCTCCCTCCACCATGAATTGGTCCAAACTGGGGTTTTTAGAGGCTCCCTCCACCATGAATTTGCCGAAACTGGGCTGTTTAGAGGCTCCCTCCACCATGAATTGGTCCAAACTGGGTTTTTTAGAGGCTCCCTCCACCATGAATTGGTCCAAACTGGGGTTTTTAGAGGCTCCCTCCACCATGAATTGGTCCAAACTGGGGTTTTTAGAGGCTCCCTCCACCATGAATTGGTCCAAACTGGGGTTTTTAGAGGCTCCCTCCACCATGAATTTGCCCAAACTGGGCTGTTTAGAGGCTCCCTCCACCATGAATTGGTCCAAACTGGGTTTTTTAGAGGCTCCCTCCACCATGAATTGGTCCAAACTGGGGTTTTTAGAGGCTCCCTCCACCATGAATTGGTCCAAACTGGGGTTTTTAGAGGCTCCCTCCACCATGAATTTGCCCAAACTGGGCTGTTTAGAGGCTCCCTCCACCATGAATTTGCCCAAACTGGGCTGTTTAGAGGCTCCCTCCACCATGAATTTGCCCAAACTGGGCTGGTTAGAGGCTCCCTCCACCATGAATTGGTCCAAACTGGGGTTTTTAGAGGCTCCCTCCACCATGAATTGGTCCACACTTGGCTGTTTAGAGGCTCCCTCCACCATTAATTGGTCCAAACTGGGCTGGTTAGAGGCTCCCTCCACCATGAATTGGTCCAAACTGGGTTTTTTAGAGGCTCCCTCCACCATGAATTGGTCCAAACTGGGGTTTTTAGAGGCTCCCTCCACCATGAATTGGTCCAAACTGGGCTGTTTAGCGGCTCCCTCCACCATTAATTGGTCCAAACTGGGCTGGTTAGAGGCTCCCTCCACCATGAATTTGCCCAAACTGGGCTGTTTAGAGGCTCCCTCCACCATGAATTTGCCCAAACTGGGCTGGTTAGAGTCTCCCTCCACCATGAATTGGTCCAAACTGGGGTTTTTAGAGGCTCCCTCCACCATGAATTGGTCCAAACTTGGCTGTTTAGAGGCTCCCTCCACCATGAATTGGTCCAAACTGGGGTGGTTAGAGGCTCCCTCCACCATTAATTGGTCCAAACTGGGCTGGTTAGAGGCTCCCTCCACCATGAATTTGCCCAAACTGGGCTGTTTAGAGGCTCCCTCCACCATGAATTTGCCCAAACTGGGCTGGTTAGAGGCTCCCTCCACCATGAATTGGTCCAAACTGGGGTTTTTAGAGGCTCCCTCCACCATGAATTGGTCCAAACTTGGCTGTTTAGAGGCTCCCTCCACCATGAATTGGTCCAAACTGGGGTGGTTAGAGGCTCCCTCCACCATTAATTGGTCCAAACTGGGCTGGTTAGAGGCTCCCTCCACCATTAATTGGTCCAAACTGGGCTGGTTAGAGGCTCCCTCCACCATTAATTGGTCCAAACTGGGCTGGTTAGAGGCTCCCTCCACCATGAATTGGTCCAAACTGGGCTGGTTAGAGGCTCCCTCCACCATGAATTTGCCCAAACTGGGCTGTTTAGAGGCTCCCTCCACCATGAATTTGCCCAAACTGGGCTGGTTAGAGGCTCCCTCCACCATGAATTGGTCCAAACTGGGTTTTTTAGAGGCTCCCTCCACCATGAATTTGCCCAAACTGGGCTGGTTAGAGGCTCCCTCCACCATGAATTGGTCCAAACTGGGTTTTTTAGAGGCTCCCTCCACCATGAATTTGCCCAAACTGGGCTGGTTAGAGGCTCCCTCCACCATGAATTGGTCCAAACTGGGTTTTTTAGAGGCTCCCTCCACCATGAATTTGCTCAAACTGGGCTGGTTAGAGGCTCCCTCCACCATGAATTGGTCCAAACTGGGTTTTTTAGAGGCTCCCTCCACCATGAATTTGCCCACACTGGGCTGGTTAGAGGCTCCCTCCACCATGAATTGGTCCAAACTGGGGTTTTTAGAGGCTCCCTCCACCATGAATTTGCCCAAACTGGGGTGTTTAGAGGCTCCCTCCACCATGAATTTGCCCAAACTCTGCTGGTTAGAGGCTCCCTCCACCATGAATTGGTCCAAACTGGGTTTTTTAGAGGCTCCCTCCACCATGAATTGGTCCAAACTGGGGTTTTTAGAGGCTCCCTCCACCATGAATTGGTCCAAACTGGGGTTTTTAGAGGCTCCCTCCACCATGAATTGGTCCAAACTGGGGTTTTTAGAGGCTCCCTCCACCATGAATTGGTCCAAACTGGGGTTTTTAGAGGCTCCCTCCACCATGAATTTGCCCAAACTGGGCTGTTTAGAGGCTCCCTCCACCATGAATTGGTCCAAACTGGGTTTTTTAGAGGCTCCCTCCACCATGAATTGGTCCAAACTGGGGTTTTTAGAGGCTCCCTCCACCATGAATTTGCCCAAACTGGGCTGTTTAGAGGCTCCCTCCACCATGAATTTGCCCAAACTGGGCTGTTTAGAGGCTCCCTCCACCATGAATTTGCCCAAACTGGGCTGGTTAGAGGCTCCCTCCACCATGAATTGGTCCAAACTGGGGTTTTTAGAGGCTCCCTCCACCATGAATTGGTCCAAACTTGGCTGTTTAGAGGCTCCCTCCACCATTAATTGGTCCAAACTGGGCTGGTTAGAGGCTCCCTCCACCATGAATTGGTCCAAACTGGGTTTTTTAGAGGCTCCCTCCACCATGAATTGGTTCAAACTGGGGTTTTTAGAGGCTCCCTCCACCATGAATTGGTCCAAACTGGGCTGTTTAGCGGCTCCCTCCACCATTAATTGGTCCAAACTGGGCTGGTTAGAGGCTCCCTCCACCATGAATTTGCCCAAACTGGGCTGTTTAGAGGCTCCCTCCACCATGAATTTGCCCAAACTGGGCTGGTTAGAGGCTCCCTCCACCATGAATTGGTCCAAACTGGGGTTTTTAGAGGCTCCCTCCACCATGAATTGGTCCAAACTTGGCTGTTTAGAGGCTCCCTCCACCATGAATTGGTCCAAACTGGGGTGGTTAGAGGCTCCCTCCACCATTAATTGGTCCAAACTGGGCTGGTTAGAGGCTCCCTCCACCATGAATTTGCCCAAACTGGGCTGTTTAGAGGCTCCCTCCACCATGAATTTGCCCAAACTGGGCTGGTTAGAGGCTCCCTCCACCATGAATTGGTCCAAACTGGGGTTTTTAGAGGCTCCCTCCACCATGAATTGGTCCAAACTTGGCTGTTTAGAGGCTCCCTCCACCATGAATTGGTCCAAACTGGGGTGGTTAGAGGCTCCCTCCACCATTAATTGGTCCAAACTGGGCTGGTTAGAGGCTCCCTCCACCATTAATTGGTCCAAACTGGGCTGGTTAGAGGCTCCCTCCACCATTAATTGGTCCAAACTGGGCTGGTTAGAGGCTCCCTCCACCATTAATTGGTCCAAACTGGGCTGGTTAGAGGCTCCCTCCACCATTAATTGGTCCAAACTGGGCTGGTTAGAGGCTCCCTCCACCATGAATTTGCCCAAACTGGGCTGGTTAGAGGCTCCCTCCACCATGAATTGGTCCAAACTGGGTTTTTTAGAGGCTCCCTCCACCATGAATTTGCCCAAACTGGGCTGGTTAGAGGCTCCCTCCACCATGAATTGGTCCAAACTGGGTTTTTTAGAGGCTCCCTCCACCATGAATTTGCTCAAACTGGGCTGGTTAGAGGCTCCCTCCACCATGAATTGGTCCAAACTGGGTTTTTTAGAGGCTCCCTCCACCATGAATTTGCCCAAACTGGGCTGGTTAGAGGCTCCCTCCACCATGAATTGGTCCAAACTGGGGTTTTTAGAGGCTCCCTCCACCATGAATTTGCCCAAACTGGGGTGTTTAGAGGCTCCCTCCACCATGAATTTGCCCAAACTCTGCTGGTTAGAGGCTCAATCCACCCTGATTTTCAAAACAAATGTTGGTGCCAACCTCAACTTACTACAAGGGCCGAATTCACTGCTGGTGACAAGCTCTCCTCACTGCAAGTGCCAAATACACATGTTTCAAGGTGTTTTCCTACTGTCAGAGAGGTGGTATTGAGTGTGTAAAGTGTGTAGTTGTTAGGCTGTGATGTTGGGGTAATAGAGGGTCTTTGGTGTGTTAGATGCCCCCAGACATGCTTCCCCTGCTGTCCCAGTGTCATTCCAGAGGTGTTGGCATCATTTCCTGGGGTGTCATAGTGGACTTGGTGACCCTCCAGACACGGATTTGGGTTTCCCCCTTAACGAGTATCTGTTCCCCATAGACTATAATGGGGTTCGAAACCCATTCGAACACACGAACATTGAGCGGCTGTTCGAATCGAATTTCGAACCTCGAACATTTTAGTGTTCGCTCATCTCTAGTTACGAGTGACAATGAGTACAGAAAGAGCGGACATGTGCCAGGATGAGGAGGTGGCCCCCCTCCCTTGCCCCCCATTTCAACCTCCTCATCCTGGTACATGTCTGCTCTTCTGTTGTCCTTGCAACTAGTAACCATCCCTTAAAACTTAGGGACTTTATAGCAGGTTGTTATAAAACATATTTATTCAGCTAACTAAGCTCACCAATCAAGGCAAGGCAGGTCCATGTGAACCATCTGTTTCTAAGAGTTCACTTGTCAACATTGTGTAACCAAAAATTGCATTGGAAAAACATAGTAACTATTATAATACTGCCTCATGTACAAGAATATAACTACTAAGGAACCACATGGTGACTCAGTGGTTAGCACTGCTGCCTTGCAATGCTGGAGTCCTGGTGTCTACTATAATACTGCTCCTATGTACAAGAATATAACTACTATAATACTACTCCTATGTACAAGAATATAACTACTATAATACTACTCCTATGTACAAGAATATAACTACTATAATACTACTCCTATGTACAAGAATATAACTACTATAATACTACCTCCTATGTACAAGAATATAACTACTATAATACTACCTCCTATGTACAAGAATATAACTACTATAATACTGCTCCTATGTACAAGAATATAACTACTATAATACTGCTCCTATGTACAAGAATATAACTACTATAATACTACTCCTATGTACAAGAATATAACTACTATAATACTGCTCCTATGTACAAGAATATAACTACTATAATACTACCTCCTATGTACAAGAATATAACTACTATAATACTACCTCCTATGTACAAGAATATAACTACTATAATACTACTCCTATGTACAAGAATATAACTACTATAATACTACCTCCTATGTACAAGAATATAACTACTATAATACTACCTCCTATGTACAAGAATATAACTACTATAATACTACCTCCTATGTACAAGAATATAACTACTATAATACTACTCCTATGTACAAGAATATAACTACTATAATACTACTCCTATGTACAAGAATATAACTACTATAACACTACTCCTATGTACAAGAATATTACTACTATAATACTACTCCTATGTACAAGAATATAACTACTATAATACTACTCCTATGTACAAGAATATAACTACTATAATACTACTCCTATGTACAAGAATATAACTACTATAACACTACTCCTATGTACAAGAATATAACTACTATAATACTGCTCCTATGTACAAGAATATAACTACTATAATACTACCTCCTATGTACAAGAATATAACTACTATACTACTACTCCTATGTACAAGAATATAACTACTATAATACTGCTCCTATGTACAAGAATATAACTACTATAATACTGCCCCTATGTACAAGAATATAACTACTATAATACTACCTCCTATGTACAAGAATATAACTACTATAATACTACCTCCTATGTACAAGAATATAACTACTATAATACTACTATGTACAAGAATATAACTACTATAATACTGCTCCTATGTACAAGAATATAACTACTATAATACTGCTCCTATGTACAAGAATATAACTACTATAATACTGCTCCTATGTACAAGAATATAACTACTATAATACTACCTCCTATGTTCAAGAATATAACTGCTATAATACTGCTCCTATGTACAAGAATATAACTACTATAATACTACCTCCTATGTACAAGAATATAACTACTATAATACTGCTCCTATGTACAAGAATATAACTACTATAATACTACCTCCTATGTACAAGAATATAACTACTATAATACTACCTCCTATGTACAAGAATAATATAATAATAATAATAATAAATTTTATTTATATAGCGCCAACATATTCCGCAGCGCTGTACAATTTGTAGGGTTCAGATACAGACAGATACAAAACAAACAACGTCATTTCACACAATGGGACTGAGGGCCCTGCTCACAAGAGCTTACAATCTATGAGGTAGAGAGGATGACACAAGAGGTAGGAGGGGCGGCATTGCTTATACAGTGTTCAGACAATTTTGTAATAGAGGTTGCAGCCATTACACAAACAAAGCTTTATGGGCCGTCACTAGTAGTGTCCTTTAACATGTGGATAGAGCATGGACAAATATGTTAGGCTGAAAAGGCATCAAGAAGGGTTTGCATTAGGAATTGTGATAGGCCTTTCTGAAAAAATGCGTCTTTAGTTTGCGTTTGAAACTGTAGAAATTGGGAGTTAATCTGATTGTCCGGGGTAGAGCATTCCAGAGAAGTGGTGCAGCTCGGGAGAAGTCTTGTATACGAGCGTGGGAGGTTCTGATAATAGGGGATGGAAGTGTTAGGTCATTGAGTGAGCGGAGAGCACGGGTTGGGCGGTAGACAGAGATGAGGGAGGAAATGTAGGGAGGTGCGGCATTATGGAGAGCCTTGTGGAGGAGGGGGATAACTTTATATTTTATTCTATAATGAATAGGCAGCCAATGTAGTGACTGGCACAGACCAGAAGCATCGCTGTAGCGTCTAGCCTGATAGATGAGCCTGGCCGCTGCATTCAGAATAGATTGTAGAGGGGAGAGTTTAGTGAGGGGAAGACCGATTAGTAAGGAGTTACAGTAGTCAAGGCGAGAATGAATCAGAGAGACAATAAGTGTCTTTAGTGTGTCTCTGGTGAGGAAAGGGTGTATTCTGGAGATGTTTTTGAGGTGGAGGTGACATGAACGTGCGAGTGATTCAATATGAGGGGTGAAGGAAAGGTCTGCGTCAAACATGACCCCGAGGCAGCGGGCCTGCTGCCTAGGAGTTATAGTAAGGCCTGAGACTGCAATGGATATATCAGGGACAGATCTATTAGATGGTGGAAACAGTAGTAGTTCAGTCTTAGAGAGATTTAGTTTCAGGTAGAGCGAGGACATGATATTAGAGACAGCAGAAAGACAGTCACTGGTGTTCTGTATGAGTGCAGGGGTGATGTCACGGGAAGATGTGTATAATTGGGTGTCGTCAGCATAAAGATGGTACCTGAAGCCAAATCTGGCGATGGTTTGTCCAATGGGGGCTGTGTAGAGAGAAAAGAGCAGGGGGCCTAGGACCGAGCCCTGAGGAACCCCAACAGCAAGGGAAAGAGGGGAGGAAACAGAACCCACAAATGATACACTGAAAGTGCGGTCCGAGAGATAAGAGGAGAACCAGGAGAGCGCAGTGTCATTGAGGCCAACTAGCGGAGCATAGTGAGGAGGAGATGATGGTCAACAGTGTCAGAAGCTACTACTACTACTACTACTACTATAATACTACTCCTATGTACAAGAATATAACTACTATAATACTGCTCCTATGTACAAGAATATAACTACTATAATACTGCTCCTATGTACAAGAATATAACTACTATAATACTACCCCCTATGTACAAGAATATAACTACTATAATACTACTCCTATGTACAAGAATATAACTACTATAATACTACCCCCTATGTACAAGAATATAACTACTATAATACTGCTCCTATGTACAAGAATATAACTACTATAATACTACTCCTATGTACAAGAATATAACTACTATAATACTACCGCCTATGTACAAGAATATAACTACTATAATACTGCTCCTATGTACAAGAATATAACTACTATAATACTACCTCCTATGTACAAGAATATAACTACTATAATACTGCGCCTATGTACAAGAATATAACTACTATAATACTGCTCCTATGTACAAGAATATAACTACTATAATACTACCTCCTATGTACAAGAATATAACTACTATAATACTGCTCCTATGTACAAGAATATAACTACTATAATACTGCTCCTATGTACAAGAATATAACTACTATAATACTACCCCCTATGTACAAGAATATAACTACTATAATACTACTCCTATGTACAAGAATATAACTACTATAATACTACCCCCTATGTACAAGAATATAACTACTATAATACTGCTCCTATGTACAAGAATATAACTACTATAATACTACTCCTATGTACAAGAATATAACTACTATAATACTACCGCCTATGTACAAGAATATAACTACTATAATACTGCTCCTATGTACAAGAATATAACTACTATAATACTACCCCCTATGTACAAGAATATAACTACTATAATACTGCTCCTATGTACAAGAATATAACTACTATAATACTACTCCTATGTACAAGAATATAACTACTATAATACTACCGCCTATGTACAAGAATATAACTACTATAATACTGCTCCTATGTACAAGAATATAACTACTATAATACTACCTCCTATGTACAAGAATATAACTACTATAATACTGCTCCTATGTCCAAGAATATAACTACTATAATACTGCTCCTATGTACAAGAATATAACTACTATAATACTGCTCCTATGTACAAGAATATAACTACTATAATACTGCTCCTATGTACAAGAATATAACTACTATAATACTGCTCCTATGTACAAGAATATAACTACTATAATACTACTCCTATGTACAAGAATATAACTGCTATAATACTGCTCATATGTACAAGAATATAACTACTATAATACTACCGCCTATGTACAAGAATATAACTACTATAATACTGCTCCTATGTACAAGAATATAACTACTATAATACTACCTCCTATGTACAAGAATATAACTACTATAATACTGCTCCTACGTCCAAGAATATAACTACTTTAATACTGCTCCTATGTACAAGAATATAACTACTATAATACTGCTCCTATGTACAAGAATATAACTACTATAATACTGCTCCTATGTACAAGAATATAACTACTATAATACTGCTCCTATGTACAAGAATATAACTACTATAATACTACTCCTATGTACAAGAATATAACTGCTATAATACTGCTCCTATGTACAAGAATATAACTACTATAATACTACCTCTTATGTACAAGAATATAACTACTATAATACTACTCCTATGTACAAGAATATAACTTGTATTTACTCTCTGACTAGGTCTGCTCTGTATTATGGGTATATTGTATACGTGCGGGGTATTTTCTTCTCTTCCGCCGGTCAGTGACTGATGTGATCTGGGCCATTAGTTGTAGACGGGTCTCATCTATATCTCCATGTATTGGCTCTTTGGTGTATACATGTTATACATGGGGTATGAGATGGATGGATTGTAACTCAGGTAACATCTTGCGGCACATTCTGAATGACACAATAATTATATTTTTCGAGGCGATTACATTGGCAGAATATCCTCGGTAACAAACAGAGAGGCAAATTACTTCCTTCCATATCCCAGATTTGTAATGAATTATGTCATTATCATATCCGTCCTTTGCTTAAAATGAACTTTTTATTCCTGTTTTGTGATTTTTTTAGGGGGCTGCAATTACAGATTGATTTTCTAATCCATATTCTTCAGCGTTTGCCTGGTGTTATCCGCTCGCTGTTCGGACGGTTTATTTTCAGGGTATTGCCATTGTACACAGTAGGATAAAGAATTATTGATCTGGTTTCTATTCCGCGAGCTGGTGGGATGCAGACAGAGCTCCACACATACATACATATTACCCATTCCAGACCAAAGAGGATGAGAAAATCTTTTGTGCATGCGGTGAAGGAGTCAATGGAGTGATGGCTTAAACACTTTAAAGGGGGTCTGACACAGAATCCAGTACATCCACCCAGTCCCATAGGCAGAACAGTTAGGGTCGCCTGTACCAAATGGAGTCATAGATAAGGTGAGGGTCACCTGGACCAAATGGAGTGAAACGTGTGGTTAGGGTCTACTGGACCAAACAGAGTCACAGGTAAGGTTAGGATCATGTGGACCAAACAGAGTCACAGATAAAGTTAGGGTTTCCTGGACCAAATGGAGTCACAGATAAGGTTAGGGTCACTTGGACCAAATGGAGTCAATCATATGGTTAGGGTCTACTGGACCAAAAAGAGTCAGATAAGGTTAGGGTTACCTGGACCAAATGGAGTCATATATAAGGTGAGGGTCTCCTAGACCAAACTGAGTCCCAGATAAGGTTGGGGTTATCTGGACCAAACAGAGTCACAAATAGGGTTAGGATCATGTGGATCAAATGGAGTCACAGATAAGGTTAGGGTCACCAAGATCAAACATAGTAACAGATAGGATTAGCGTCATGTGGACCAAACAGTGTCAGAGATAGGGTAAGGGCCACTGAGACCAAATAGAGTGCATGATAGGGTTAGAGCCAAGGGGTATCCTTGAAATAGTCCATTAATATCTAATTGGTGGGAGCCAAAGTTGTCCCCTGGTCAATCATCTGTCCAGTGATGCTTCCGACTCCCATTGTATACACCGTACAAGGCTGTAACAGAGGTACAGGGCCACTTCTGCATCCGTATTATACAAAACACAGAGCTGGAAGAAGATAGCTCCAATTCTTATATAGCTGAACTGCAGTACCACTTTCTGACCACTACACAGGACATGGAGCCACCTGCTTCCGGTCCTGTGCTGTGTATGGTACAGGTGCCTCATACAACTGATTGGTGTAGGAGCCACATACTGATCTATCTACCGCCCATCAATCACACATTGACATGGAACATTTGTTGCGTGTGTGTATGATTAGTGAATGACCCCTGCGCAGTGCTGATGAATATTCATGGGCTATGTACTGATCAGTATTTTGTGCGCGGCACAACGCCGGTCACGGCACGTCATTATGCAGCAGTGTGAAATCTGTTAGTGTTGTTTTATGATTGTCTGCCAGGAAGATGTATGATCTGCATAATAAATCGGGGAGAGGAGCGAGGGCTCATCTCTTAAGCTTTCTGTTCTTTTCAAGTAAGCCACTGGCAATTTGATCTTTCATTGTCCAAACACATTGCAACGAGTGCTTAGTGGAGTGGTAACGGAACAGATGCGTGCACTTTACACAGCGAAAAATATCCTCCATCGTCTTAAGAGGGCTTTGCCGTTTTAATGTTGCAGTGCATCTAATATTAAGAACATGGCAACTTTGTCACTAGTCTTCATAAAAAAATGGCCTACCGTTTTGACCCGGATATCCCCCACAGCACTCGGTGCTCTGTTGGTGGCGCCATGCGTCTTGGGTCAAGGCCGATCCCTGTGATTGGGCCACTGTTGTTCCATGGGAATTCTGAGGGTCATGATATCATGCCATGTCCCCACTTAGGCCTCAGTGGTGACCCCGGGCACATGACGTCACCAGGGATGCGCCGAACGCTGTAAGGAGACCCAAAAGAGTTGATGGAAGGCCTCCAACTATTCTTAAGACCCTAGAGCAGTGGTGCTCACACTTTGTCAACATGTGAGCTACTGTATTACATGACCAAGTTGAAAGATCTACTTCACACTTTTTGTGGGAGGGGCCAGGGCGGGACTGTGGGTGGGGCGGGGTGTGTCTGTGGGCGGGGCCGTGCAGAGCATGAGAGCAGGAGACAGCGGCGTTCTGTGGCCGCCCAGGGATCCCCGCTGTCTGCTTCCTCACAGTGCAGGCTGACAGTTATCTCTGGACACTGGCAGGCGGGGGCTGCGGCAGCCCCGCCTGCCAGTGTCTGGAGAGGACTCAGCCTGCGCTGTGAACAAGCAGCACCCCGGCTCCCTCCATCCCTAAGAGCGGCCTGCAAGTGTCTGGAGTGCCTGTTCACAGCGCAGGCTGAGAGTCGACTCTTAGCCTGCATTGTGAACAAGCAGACACCAGGGATCCCTGGCTGCATCCCGCGATCGACCCATACGTCCATTGCGATCGAACAGTAGATCGCGATTGACGTATCGGGCACCCCTGCCCTAGAGTATAAAAATTTCCAAACTTTTTCCACCTGAAACGAATCAGAGACCCGAGCCATCGGAACCTAAAATGAATCTTGGAACGTTTGCCCGTCTCGTATTAGCCCATCACCCAGCCCAGGAATGCTATTAGATAAAATAAGATAAGATAAGATAATCCTTTAATAGCCCCACCGCGGATTAGGGTTACAATAGTAGCTGGATGCCAAACTGTGACCGACCAGCAAACTTCTAGACTGATCTATGTGACTGCCAATGTGTTTTGCTGATGATGAGACTGACTCCTGTCACACAGTTATAACGAAGACAACCACCGGCCATCTTCCATGACTGTATACTTATTGTCTCTTAAAGGGCCTATCCAACTTCCAAAAAGTAGCTGCAAATGGATTCACCGCAGTGCTACACCATCCTTTGCTTGGCTTTATTTTACTTGCTGCTTCTTGTATCACTGTTATTTGCATGTGGACGAACTACATTTCCCATGATTCTTCTGCCTGCCCCCTCTTCTCCACTCTTCCCTGCAATGAAATCACAGGTAATAAATCACTGCCACATCTAATGTGCTGGGGTGACATTTTGTTTGCTGGCTGTACTGCTCACAGGGAGGGGTTAGTGAGAATACAAGTGAAACGTCACAGCTGAGGTCAATGATCTGAATATAGATCACATAAACGGTGTGGAATTTAAACAGGGTATATATTAGGAAGTGTTTTGTATTGATGCATCCTGTTATTTGGCCCATATTTTTTTTTTTTTTAAACTGGAAAACCCCTTTAAATGATTCAGAAGAATATGTGGAAAAGGACAATAATACTGTCTCCCATTAGGAAGAGAAGGTTCTGTCTCTAGCTGTCCATGTGATACTATGTAAAGGGTAAGGAGAAAGTGAAATCCTGTTGGAGGACTGAAGCTAGATGGAACCTCTTGTTCTTGAAAACCCACTTTGGCCTCATCTATTAATGTAATGCAGAGTGGCCCTTTATATGTGACCTCACACTGGTCATACACCTTAGATGAACATTGGACAAACTCAACGATTGGGTCAGGATTGGCCAACCATCTAATGTGTATGAGAACCTCCTAATTCTCTCATTTGACACCAGTCAACATGGGAGAGAAGAATCGTGTTGTTGGGGTTCATCATGACCAATCAAGGTCTACATATCCCCCATGGTAACGTGATATGTGTTGACTATGGGCCAGTCCATTAAAGCCATTCCCGTATACATCTCTGTTGTGCTATATTCCCTGTACTGCCGCTGCTTTCCCAATGACAGCGGGATCGGATCCCATTGACTAAGAGTTCCATCGTGAGGGTCAATGTATAGACAGATGGTGCAGTCCCCGATATATCACGGTGATAATGACTAATTATATCTTACATTTCTTTCTTGGCAGATATTCAGGAATTTTATGAAGTCACGTTGCTCAGCTCCCACATTGACTATGAAGGGAAGATCACTGAACTGAACCATGTAGCGGAATTATGGGAGAAAAACAACTCTCTATCTGCCGGAGCCGAGAAAGCATCCGAGGTAATGATCCAATGATACATCGACCGGCACCCCCCCTCCCCCACAAAGAATTAGCCATCCAGGGTCAGTATAGGCGGTCTGTCATTAGGTGATGGAGAGTGCAGCTCTGGAGTATAATACAGGATAAGTAATGTAATGTATGTACACAGTGACTGCACCAGCAGAATAGTGAGCGCAGCTCTGGAGTATAATACAGGATAAGTAATGTAATGTATGTACACAGTGACTGCACCAGCAGAATAGTGAGCGCAGCTCTGGAGTATAATACAGGATAAGTAATGTAATGTATGTACACAGTGACTGCACCAGCAGAATAGTGAGCGCAGCTCTGGAGTATAATACAGGATAAGTAATGTAATGTATGTACACAGTAATGCTGTAATGCTGTAATGTAATGCTGTACCAGCAGAATAGTGAGTGCAGCTCTGGAGTATAATACAGGATAAGTAATGTAATGTATGTACACAGTGACTCTACCAGCAGAATAGTGAGTGCAGCTCTGGGGTATAATACAGGATAAGTAATGTAATGTATGTACACAGTGACTGTACCAGCAGAATAGTGAGCGCAGCTCTGGAGTATAATACAGGATAAGTAATGTATGTACACAGTGACTGTAGCAGCAGAATAGTGAGCGCAGCTCTGGAGTATAATACAGGATAAGTAATGTAATGTATGTACACAGTGACTGCACCAGCAGAATAGTGAGCGCAGCTCTGGAGTATAATACAGGATAAGTAATGTAATGTATGTACACAGTGACTGCACCAGCAGAATAGTGAGCGCAGCTCTGGAGTATAATACAGGATAAGTAATGTAATGTATGTACACAGTGACTGTACCAGCAGAATAGTGAGCGCAGCTCTGGAGTATAATACAGGATAAGTAATGTAATGTATGTACACAGTGACTGCACCAGCAGAATAGTGAGTGCAGCTCTGGGGTATAATACAGGATAAGTAATGTAATGTATGTACACAGTGACTGCACCAGCAGAATAGTGAGCGCAGCTCTGGAGTATAATACAGGATAAGTAATGTAATGTATGTACACAGTGACTGTACCAGCAGAATAGTGAGCGCAGCTCTGGAGTATAATACAGGATAAGTAATGTAATGTATGTACACAGTGACTGCACCAGCAGAATAGTGAGTGCAGCTCTGGGGTATAATACAGGATAAGTAATGTAATGTATGTACACAGTGACTGCACCAGCAGAATAGTGAGCACAGCTCTGGAGTATAATACAGGATAAGTAATGTAATGTATGTACACAGTGACTGCACCAGCAGAATAGTGAGTGCAGCTCTGGGGTATAATACAGGATAAGTAATGTAATGTATGTACACAGTGACTGCACCAGCAGAATAGTGAGCGCAGCTCTGGGGTATAATACAGGATAAGTAATGTAATGTATGTACACAGTGACTGTACCAGCAGAATAGTGAGCGCAGCTCTGGAGTATAATACAGGATAAGTAATGTAATGTATGTACACAGTGACTGTACCAACAGAATAGTGAGCGCAGCTCTGGGGTATAATACAGGATAAGTAATGTAATGTATGTACACAGTGACTGTACCAGCAGAATAGTGAGCGCAGCTCTGGAGTATAATACAGGATAAGTAATGTAATGTATGTACACAGTGACTGTACCAGCAGAATAGTGAGCGCAGCTCTGGAGTATAATACAGGATATGTAATGTATGTACACAGTAATGCTGTAATGCTGTAATGTAATGCTGTACCAGCAGAATAGTGAGTGCAGCTCTGGAGTATAATACAGGATAAGTAATGTAATGTATGTACACAGTGACTGCACCAGCAGAATAGTGAGTGCAGCTCTGGGGTATAATACAGGATAAGTAATGTAATGTATGTACACAGTGACTGCACCAGCAGAATAGTGAGCGCAGCTCTGGAGTATAATACAGGATAAGTAATGTAATGTATGTACACAGTGACTGTACCAGCAGAATAGTGAGCGCAGCTCTGGGGTATAATACAGGATAAGTAATGTAATGTATGTACACAGTGACTGTACCAGCAGAATAGTGAGCGCAGCTCTGGAGTATAATACAGGATAAGTAATGTAATGTATGTACACAGTGACTGTACCAGCAGAATAGTGAGCGCAGCTCTGGAGTATAATACAGGATAAGTAATGTAATGTATGTACACAGTGACTGCACCAGCAGAATAGTGAGCACAGCTCTGGAGTATAATACAGGATAAGTAATGTAATGTATGTACACAGTGACTGCACCAGCAGAATAGTGAGCGCAGCTCTGGAGTATAATACAGGATAAGTAATGTAATGTATGTACACAGTGACTGTACCAGCAGAATAGTGAGCGCAGCTCTGGAGTATAATACAGGATAAGTAATGTAATGTATGTACACAGTGACTGCACCAGCAGAATAGTGAGCGCAGCTCTGGAGTATAATACAGGATAAGTAATGTAATGTATGTACACAGTGACTGCACCAGCAGAATAGTGAGCGCAGCTCTGGGGTATAATACAGGATAAGTAATGTAATGTATGTACACAGTGACTGCACCAGCAGAATAGTGAGCACAGCTCTGGAGTATAATACAGGATAAGTAATGTAATGTATGTACACAGTGACTGTACCAGCAGAATAGTGAGCGCAGCTCTGGGGTATAATACAGGATAAGTAATGTAATGTATGTACACAGTGACTGTACCAGCAGAATAGTGAGCGCAGCTCTGGAGTATAATATACATTTTATAACTCCACTATTAATGTGAACTAATTCTGTCTACACACAGTAATATGATATTTCATAGAATGAGATAACGGCATCAACAACACAATTTTTAGATTATTTTATCCATATTTCACGGGTAATTCTGTTTTGCGCAGCGTATTACTTTACATATTAGGTTTTTGTCAGTAACGATGGGAAATTTTCATCCATTTTACCAATTAAGAAGTGAATAAAATATCTTTATTTCCCGAGAGTTGACAACACCTTTGTTTCTGGCATCGGGGCCCATGAATAATTCATGGATACCTTTTCATACGGCGGCCGCTGCTGTTAGCTGTGGGTAGCCTCTTCTTTTTATCTCGTGGAATCTTCTCTGCGCTCTTCCCATAGAATTGCCGGAATTTACGTATCTATGACAACGGCGATAACAAGAGTAGCAGGACATCGGCCGCCTATAGCAGTAGCGGGTCACAAAAGAGTTAAGACACGTGTGGGTTGTAATTGCGGCAAACATATCGTACATCCTTATTACATAGGCGCCGTCCTCCTGCCACCGACGGAGTAGCATTATCCAATGTTACGGTGACAGTAAACGCGCCATTATCTTGTTGTGCAGAAACTCTCGCGGCCAGTCATGGTTGTTATGTTCCTGTAAATGAAAGGGCAAGTTGTCACTGGAAACAACAACATGGGAAAAGGTTAGCAGCTCTGCCCTTTTATCCATCCACCTTGGTCACTGCCTGTAAAATACATATCATTTAACTCTTTCATATTTTTACATGAAGACGACCCCATTCTTTATAACCCCCCCCCCTTCAGAATCCTAATACCCCCCCTGGAAATGACATCATCTCATGAACATAAATGTATTTCCATGGCCGAGCAGTCGGTGGATACTGGAGCGGAGGAAACACGTTCTCTAGAGTGATGAATCACTTGTCATCATCTGGTCATCTGATGGACAAATCTGGGAGTTGGCCGATGCCCAGAGAACCAAGCCAAGGTTCCCGAGGATGCTATCAGGCCTGGCAGTCTATTTAAAGGGGAATTGGTTTGTCATTGAGACTCATTCCGTTTCCTAGTTCTCATTCCTTGTTCTGTTCATCCTGGTTCTGATTTCTGATTGTCCAAGACCTTGACCTCAGCCTTGTTCCTGGATATTGCTCCAGCCTTGTCACTCCTGGCTTCAGGCCTTGGCTCCATTATTGACTTTGTTCTAATCTTATCTTTGACTTGTTACATCCTTAATGGTTTTCTGGTGACCACCCATGGTTCTGTTCCTGACTATGCTACTGATGCCTCATCTCTACCACTATAAATCATCATCTGGTCATGTGATGGACAAATCCCCTTTAAAAAGGCTCCATGCTCTCCTCCGCCTGCCATACTCCTGGTTTTTATCCAAGGCTCTGTTCTTGACTATTCTCCCATCTTATTGTCTGACCTGTTACACCCTAACTTGTCTCCAGGGGATGACCCTTGTCTTCATTCTTGACCACGTTCCCATCTTATCCTCCGGCCTTTTACATCCTGAATGGTTTCCTTTTGACGACTCTTCATTCCATTCCTGGCTATGCTACTGTTGTCTCATCTCTACCACCACCATCAATCATCTGGTCATCTGATGGACTAATCATTGGTAGGTGGATGTCTCCAGGGGACGACCCTTGTCTTCATTCTTGACCACGTTCCCATCTTATCCTCTGGCCTTTTACATCCTGAATGGTTTCCTTTTGATGACTCTTCATTCCATTCCTGACTATTCTACTGTTGTCTCATCTCTACCACCACCATCAATCATCTGGTCATCTGATGGACTAATCATTGGTAGGTGGATGTCTCCAGGGGACGACCCTTGTCTTCATTCTTGACCACATTCCCATCTTATCCTCCGGCCTTTTACATCCTGAATGGTTTCCTTTTGACGACTCTTCATTCCATTCCTGGCTATGCTACTGTTGTCTCATCTCTACCACCACCATCAATCATCTGGTCATCTGATGGACTAATCATTGGTAGGTGGATGTCTCCAGGGGACGACCCTTGTCTTCATTCTTGACCACGTTCCCATCTTATCCTCTGGCCTTTTACATCCTGAATGGTTTCCTTTTGACGACTCTTCATTCCATTCCTGACTATGCTACTGTTGTCTCTTCTCTACCACCACCATCAATTATCTGGTCATCTGATGGACTAATCATTGGTAGGTGGATACATAGCGATCCAACTGATGGCAACCGACTACCAAATTTGCTGTCAAGCCAGGTAGTCTATTTAAAGTGGAATTGGCTTGTCATGCCTCGCCTACATCTTGAGGTTCACTTTCTTTCCTAGATGTTATTCCTTGTACTACTGATCAAATGTCTATGATCTTGATCTCTGCCTTGTTCCTGGATATTGTTCCTGTCTAGTCATTGGGTTTATTCTTCTGACTGTTGTCTTGCTCCTGCTTTGATCCTTGACTCTGTAATTGACTTCACTCCCATCTTATATTCTGGCCAGTTACATCCTGACTGGACTCTAGGTGATGGCCCTTATCTCCATTCTTGGATATGTTCCCATTTTATCCTCCACTTTTCTTCACCTCTTTGGGGCTCCATCACCAAGTTGTGACATTGACACGCCCAATCACAAGCTTGTGACCCAAGAGGCCAGAAGATTTTAAAAAATTCTGGAAGAGAAGACTGGACAATGTTGTGGAGCTCCAGAGAGGTGAGGAAAGGTGCGTACTAGCATTTTATTATCTCTCCACACTCTGATGATTCTACTCTTTGGTCTGACGAGATCTAGAGTTTAATAACCCCCCCAAATCATGGTGTACAGTTGAACCTGAAATTTTTGGAAATCTCAAAACAAGCTGTTTTGGTCATCTTTATTGGCCACCTTCAATCTGTGAAGTTGGTAGGATTTACGATTTTGAAATCTGACTAGGAACACCCATGAGTAGATTCTTCCACTTAGTTGCGATCTGTCCTGATGACCTGAATTTTTTAAAACAACACTATGAAATTTGGGAATTTTACAGCTTGAAAACATTGGATGCCCTGCTCAACAATGGGAGGACTCACCCAGTTTGTGGTGTTGCCCTAGGACAATTTGAGGGTAGGGTTGAGTGATCAGGATCGGAAAAGATCGGATATCGATCGGCGATCGAGCAAATTTCACGATCGGGATGGGCTGGAAAATTATTGGAAATTGTATTTTGAAATCTCAAGATCGGCTCAACCCTACAAGTGACTCATCCCATAGAAAAGCATTGACTAGGGAGATCGGGATTGGAAAAGATCGGATTCCATCGGAGATTGACCAAATTTCACAATCGGGATCGGCTGGAAAATGATTGGAAATTGGATTTTAAAAATCGATCTTGAAATCTCAAAATTGGCTCAACCTTATTTGAGGATAATTCCAATGCTTAGTGTCCATTATGTCCATTTTGATAGGCGTTCATTTTGGGGGTTTTTAACCAGCACTATCAGAAGGGACATCCAATGGTAGTGTGAACACCCGCTAACACAGGTAGGGCAGGGGGAGGACAGTCCAGGTTGGTGGGGTACTTCTTGAAATAACCCCAGAAGTCAGAATCTCTCCCACAGACCTCTGAGCTGAGCAGCTTGCATAGTCGCTCAATGTTTGGAGCAGCAATTTGTGTTATTGTCTCTCAATGATAATGAAATTCCTCCACACTTGGACGAGTAATTATAAAAATGACAGATGGAAATGATCGTTGTTAGCCCCACGAAGCATCCCATTACTTACACATCACAAGAAAGATGCAGAATACAAAGCAAATAGAAGGGGAAGGAGTGGCCCAAAATAAATGTTTATCCTCAAATTGTCATCTTTGCTTGCCGACTTGGCAGTAGCGTGCTCCTCTCTCACCATTTAGGACATGTACATGCAAATGTGCACATGTATGGGGATGTTCAGGGCCAAACTGGCCCACTGGGGTACTGGTGAATCCTCCGGTGGGTCCCGTGTCTGTAGGGGGCCCTCTGGACACCCACTGCTTTTTTAAAATAGGCAGTGAAGATGCATAAACGACTACTATTCACTTACCTCTCCCCGCTTCTGGCAAATGCTATACATTATGTCATCATAGCGCACAGGGCCCAGGCTGAATTGGGAAGAGGAGAGGCCGTGAGCCGGAGCGAGCTGAGGTAACTGGTGCAGCCAGGTTCTCCTTTGTTTTGCAATCTGGATCTCAAAACTGGGTAGAATTGACTCTGCAAATCCAGTTCTGCTACTAGTAGAGCAGGAAGCCACTGGCTTCCTGCTCTACAACTCACAGATTTGTATGCCACAGGCCCCATTGAGCCTGTGGCCTACAAGTTAAGCTCTGATACTAAACTCCTACTTCTTCCTGCTCCAGGAGCAAATGATGTCACATTCCCACAAGAAGGAGTGGGACCAGGGAGCAGACAGGTAAGTAATCACCCAATACTGCTATGGTGAGGGGGGGACCAGTGAAGGGAACGCTGTATGGGCATACAGTGTCCCCTTCACTATTTCCCCCCCCCCCCCCATATAGTATCCCTTTCACTGGTCCCCTATACTGTACAACCTCTCTAAAAAGTGGAGCATTAGGGGGTTATATTAAAGGGGTTGTCCCGGCATAAATTGTTATGGATTATACTCAGGATTGGCCATAAAAACCTGATCTGTAGGGGCAGACTCTGTACCGATTGAGTATGCTTTTTTATATATGTCTTTTTTATTTTATATCTCCCACCCGGCACATGGGTTGCTCCAATTCCTGGACAATCATTTATTTATCCATCTTTCCAATATTGATGGCGTGTCTTTAGGATAGGCCATCAATATTACATCTGCGGGGATACAACAGCCAGGACAGTGCGGCTTCAGGTAATGGTAATAATTTTAGGAGCCATGCTGTTCACTAGCCATACAGAGTGTAGCAGTGGGTTTACATGATGCACATTGTATGGCAGGTGAGCAGCATGGCTCCCGACATCTTATTACCTTTCGCCACTTTGTGTCGGCACAGCTGATCTGCAGGGGTCTTGGTGGTAGGTAGTAGGCTGGTAGGCCCTGGACATCCCATTCCGGCACTGGAGATGTTAGTATTGTTAGTATGTGTTACCCTATTTGCAGTCATCATACCTCTCAGTGTACTGCTCATAGCCATAACTTTAAGGTTGCTTTGCCTATACGTGAAGCTTTGGCTGGGTCTGGAGCCAGTCAGAGCTGTTGCACGCTGAGCCAATCAGAGTGCTGCCTCATTCTCCTATTAGTAGTTGCGGGGTATTTAAACTGTACTTGAAGTCACTCAAGTACCTTCTATTGATTTTAGTTCGGTTTTTGATCTCTGACATTATCTGTTTATCTGATGTATTTCTGGTTACCGATTTGGGCTTGTTTTCCTGGTTATACATTTTCTCACTGATTTGGATTTGTCTGTGAACTCCTGGACTTGACCCTGGCTTGGACACTGTTCTTCTTCTGCTACTCATTTTGGATATTCCCTGGTTCTCCTGCCTTTGAGCCAGCTTAGATCTTTATTCTCTGCTCTTTGTTGGTTTGGTCTTTGAAAGTGCACCTGTTTTCTTACGCTAGCTCTGGTGTGATAACCTGAGATTTGATAAAGTCCAACCGGCCTTGTGGCGAGCTCTGGCGAAAAATTCAGAGGTGCCTTAGACGCTATTAGTTGGGGCTGTGTAGTATTTCAGGTAGCTAGTTTTGCTTGATGTTTGATGTAATGGTCTGCTTTGGGCTGACATCAGATAATTCTTTGCGGTCTGCTCCTCGGATCACATCTTGGCCTGCCTTCTAACCCCATATACATTACCTGTATTAGTTATACTTTCTATGAAAAGTTCAGCTGGGATATCAGATGTTTATCAGGAGAGGTCAATAAGCCTGAACTCTGACCTCCTAAAAATTCACTCAGGGTCATGTCAGTGTTCTGTAATTCTGACCCTCTCCACATAGAAGACATGTGCATCAAGTATAAGTCATGATGAGCACTTTGCTATCAATGCCCAGTGATCCCCAGTGACCTCCTGCAGAGATAGTGACCCTCCCTGACCTGTGAGTGGACACAACACTCCCATCCCTCATGTAGAGGCTTTTAGACACTTATCCTGGTTGTTCAACCTCAAGATCTGGTGAAGAAGAAGAAGAAGGGCTTGAAGATGTGAAATACAATTCTCTGCAATACGTGTATTATTTACAACTGTTATTCTTATGTAATAGGGGAGGGGGGGGGGCTTTTCGTTGTACTGTAATGTTTGTAAAATTCCTTTCTCTATATTGTAGACTTATTTGAGCCCTCCCTTAGGTAGAGCTCCCCTGCATGTACAGCACCCCTGTATTTAGAGCACACCTATATGTAGAGTGCCCCTGTATGTAGACTGCTCCTGAATGTAGAACACCCATGCATGTAAAGCACCTTTGCATGTAGCGTACCTCTGCATGTAGAATACCCCTATATGTAGAGCACCCCTATATGTAGAGCACCCCTGCATGTAGAGCACCGCTATATGTAGAGCACTCCTGTATGTAGAACACCCCTGTATTTAGAGCATCACTGCATGTAGAGTACCACTGTGTGTAGTTTCCTTGTGAGTAGCGCACCCTGCATGTAGAGCACCCCTATATGTAGAGTACTCCTGCCTGTAGAGCACCCCTATATGTACAGTACTCCTGCCTGTAGAGCACCCCTGCATGTAGAGCACCCCTGTATGTAGAGTTGCCCTGTGTGTAGAGCCCCTCAGTATGTAGAGCACCCCTGTATGTAGAGTACCCCTGTATTTAATATTTAGAGCACCCCTGTATGTAGAGTACCCCTGTATTTAGAGCACCCCTTTATGTAGAGTTTCCCAGTATGTAGAGCACCCCTGCATGTAGAGTACCCCTGTATTTACAGTTTCCCTGTGTGTAGAGCACTCTGCATGTAGAGCACCGCTATATGTAGAGCACTCCTGTATGTAGAACACCCCTGTATTTAGAGCATCACTGCATGTAGAGTACCACTGTGTGTAGTTTCCTTGTGAGTAGAGCACCCTGCATGTAGAGCACCCCTATATGTAGAGTACTCCTGCCTGTAGAGCACCCCTATATGTACAGTACTCCTGCCTGTAGAGCACCCCTGCATGTAGAGCACCCCTGTATGTAGAGTTGCCCTGTGTGTAGAGCACCCCTGTATGTAGAGTACCCCTGTATTTAATATTTAGAGCACCCCTGTATGTAGAGTACCCCTGTATTTAGAGCACCCCTTTATGTAGAGTTTCCCAGTATGTAGAGCACCCCTGCATGTAGAGTACCCCTGTATTTACAGTTTCCCTGTGTGTAGAGCACTCTGCATGTAGAGCACCCCTATATGTAGAGTTGCCCTGTGTGTAGAGCACCCCTGTATGTAGAGCACCCCTGTATGTAGAGCACTCCTGTATTTAGAGCACCCATATATGTAGTCATGTGATTAACACCTGAGTCTGTACAGATATCCTGAGTGGGGTCATATACAGATCTGAACGTCTCTGCAGTGTTTACGTACAGCGGCAGGAGGACGGTGATATTTCTCACAATATAATTACATGTATTATGTGAAATATTAATCATTGCTTTGTCGCGGATTTTCTCACGCATGAATGAACCTTTTCTAAGTAAAAAAAAATAAAATAATAGTAATAACAGTGCATTTAACATCTACAGTATGATCACCGCATGCGACCACATGGACGTGTTACTGACCCTATCGACAACTTTCATCATCATCATGACATCATCATAACACTGACATCTCCTATCACATATAGTGATATACAGTAGATATATTTGTTTGAGGTCTCTAAAGGGTTAAATGACGGGTCTCTACTGTGTAAAACAACAGAGGCCTGGTGGCTACGGTGCCCGAGCATCTCCTGAGCGGGCGCCATCTTCTTCCGAATTTAATCTTATTAAGTGTAAATTGAATTGAATGGGGCTGATCTGCAATACCGCATACAATCTGAGGACAGGAGTGGCGCTATTTTTGGAAGAAAGCAACCACGTATTTCTAATAACCCTTCAATGCCTGTTTAAGGACATTGTAAGTACAGATACATAGTAGTACTGTATATTTACTTAGTAATATCTGCGGTTATAAACCTTTAATACTCATTGTAATGTAAACTTACGACAGGCAGAACAATGTGGCGGTAATTTATGGCGTTCTTGCAGATATTGGAGATAGTTTTATCGGTCATATGGGAAGCTTTTTACAGTCTATAATAATAAGTAAAATGTGCCGTAAAATTCATAACAGAAAAGAGCGGAATCTCTCTGGAATGCAATGATATCAATCTGGACAAATACAAGGAATCGTAAAAAAGTAACTGAGTGCGCAATGTATGGATTGTTCTATCGTATTAGATTAGGCTTGCCTTTATTCTACAGGGCGGAAGGGCTGACCTGAGGTATTTTTTGGGCAACACATGTAGGTTCTTCCTGCCATAGTCTAGAGTAATAGCCCCATATTGTGTTTTAATACTACCACCATACCATGCCATATAGCATTACCATACAGTGTTTATATACCTACATAATAGTGTAGTATAGTGCCTATACTAAAGTTCTCACTTAAGAGTGTGACATCATTTCACCACATAGTGCCGCACATTTCAATATCCGACAGTTGTAGATTTCAATATTCAACTGACATACATTTCAATTCCCAATTGGCGTAGATTTCAGTTCCCATCTGGTGTAGATTTCAATTCTCAACTGGTGTAGATTTCAATATCCAAATGGCGTAGATTTCAATTCCCATCTGGTGTAGATTTCAATTCCCAACTGGTGTAGATTTCAATTACCAACTGACATCATTTCAATTCCCAATTGGCGTAGATTTGAATTCCCATCTCGTGTCGATTTCAATTCTCAACTGGTGTAGATTTCAATATCCATATGGCGTAGATTTTCAATTCCCAACTGTTGTAGATTTCAATATCCATATGGCGTAGATTTCAATTCCCAACTAATGTAGAAGTCCCAACTGGTGTAAATTTCAATTCCCAACTGGTGTAGATTTCAATTTCCAACTGTTGTAGATTTCAATATCCATATGGCGTAGATTTCAATTCCCAACTAATGTAGATTTCAATTTCCAACTGTTGTAGATTTCAATATCCAAATGGTGTAGATTTCAAGTCCCAACTAATGTAGATTTCAATTCCCAACTGTCATAGATTTCAATTCCAAACTGGTGTAGATTTTAATTCCCAACTGGTGTAGACTTCAATTCTGGCTCTTATTATATCTGGTGCATCCTGTGTCATTCAAGGACTAGATTAAGACTGGTATTTTAATTCACCCCAAAATCTATATCATAGTAGCATATAGTGCATACATAATATTGCCATATAGCGTTAATATAACATATTCATACAATGCATAATAGAACGATACTTCGAATATATATATATATATATTCATATAAAATGCTACTGTATATTACAGTGCTGCTACACCGTACATATATAATGCTGCCATACAGTGTTTGTATACTATTGCCATGCCTACATATTTGTGCCATACAGTGCCTGTATAATATTGTCATAGAGTGCCTACACAACAGTGTCATCCTTTGTCAATATAATATCGTACCGTACCTACATAATTTTGCCATACTGTACCTATATGATATTGCCATTCAGTGCCTACATAATAGTGCCATAAATTGTCCATATAATAGTGTCATATAGTGACTGCTGTACATAATAGCACTAAAAGGTTTATATCTTTATAATGGCTGAACAGATTTGGACATCTAATACACCAAAATCCTCAGGGTGACAGCGCCGATCAGATGAGGTATGTCATTGGGCTTTTCAGACCTGGTGACAAGTCCTCTTTAAAGGGATTGTACTATATTAGAAAAACATGGCTACTTTCTTATCAAATCAGCCATGTCCAGCATTATAGCTTAGAGCCATTGGAGCTTAGCGGCAATGCCTCATATAGCCTGTGCAGAGGTGTGGCGCTGTTTTTTGAAAACACCGCCTTATTTTTTTACTCCCATACCATCCCTTTAAGACTGTATTCCTTCTCATCCCATAGACTATCCTATGGAGATATTGCAGAAGGAATACATTTGTGTGTTAATGTGCAATGATTAGTAAACATTTAGAGAAAAGGAAAGATGCCCAGAAGCACTTCCCATCCGCATGATGCATTAGGCGTAGGGTATTTAAAGGAAGGGTGGAAATAATGAGTCCATTAGGTTTATAATGTATAACCCCGAGGAAATCTAAAGTTTACTTGGCTAAGAAAACTGCCTGGTAAGCTGATTTTGGAAATTTCGTGTCGCGGTTTGAGACTGTAATGGAGGTCCTGTAAACGAGGGGTTAATCATTTTTTCTCAATTACCATCACGAGCTGATGTGCAAAGGAAATGTGGCCAAAATCTGATCATCTAGTGAGGATGAGAGGAAGGGAGATGCAAAATCAAGCTCATACCAGCAAAACCCGAGTCACCCATGAGCTAATTTGCATAATTTCCCCATAGATCATTGCAACTGTGTCTCTTCAATGAGAATCCAAGTCCCCTGAGCACAGAGAGACACAGAGGAAATTCAGTAAGTGCTTCTATTGACTTTTGACAGGGGGTTGGACGGAAGGCACTTAGTTGTTGTAAGTTATGACTTCCTCGGGGGCGTGACCTAAGTATAAAATCTAGACCAGGCCCCCGCTTATCATGTGCCCTTTATAATAATGGTGTTTTCTTATGTGTTGGGTCTTTGGGATGCTGGTTCTTGTTGAAGAGATCCAGTTGAGCCGTGAATAAATGCAATGCGGCATGGGAAACATATATGCAAATTAGCTCACCTCCGAAAAGAAAAAAAAACAGCCTCTCTGGTGCCATCTATGGGAAGCTCTGGCTACATGCCGCTTATGGCTTGGTACATAATAAAGGTCGATCATCTGGTTTAGTGTCCCCACATTGGCCTCAACAGGTTCCCTTTAAAGAGATTCTACCATTAAAATCGATTTTTTTTTTGTCCCTAACACGTAGGAATAGCCTTAAAGGGATTCTACCATTAAAAACTTTTTTTTTTCTAGTTGACAAGTAGGAATAGCCTTAAGAAAGGCTATTCTTCTCCTAGATGTCTTCTTCTCCCTGCCATTCGGTTAAAAATACGTTTTTCGTCAGTATGCAAATGAGTTTTCTCGCAGCACTGGGGGCTTCCCCAATGCTGCGAGAGAACTCTCCAGCGACACCTCCATCTTCTTCTGGAACGGCCTCTTCGGGCGTCTTCTTCCGACGCTGGGGTCACATTTGTATGCATGCACAGTCGGGCCGAAAGCAGAGCCGAGTGCCCCATGCCGGCTGCCATTTTTTGTGGCCACTTATGCGAGCATGCGCAGTATACTTCTGTAGTTCTATGGAGTACAGTATTACAGTATTGTAAGCGGCCATTTTCTTGTGGCCGGCAGGCATGCGCAGTCGGTTGCCCGAGGCCTAGAAGTTTGAAGTCACCACCGGAAGAAGACTTGTTCCTGAAGAAGATGGAGGCGGCGCTGGAGAGTTCTCTTGCAGCATTGGGCACGCCCCCAGTGCTGCGTGAGAACTCATTTGCATACCAGCGAAAACCAGAATTTCTACCGAATGGCGGCGCGGAGAAGACATCTAAAGGTAGGAGAAGAATAGCCTTTCTTAAGGCTATTCCTATGTGTTAGGGACAAAAAAAAAATGATTTTAATGGTAGAATCCCTTTAAATTCAGCAAATGTACCTTCAGTGTCATAAAACTAGTAACTAGTGAGACATTACTAATTCTCCTGACTGCGGCCAGCAGAGGGCAGCACAGCTCGGGATAGTTCAGTTCATTTGATGTATTTGTATCCATTACCACTATACAAAAACAGCTAAGCTCTGCTACATCTGACCGTAAACGTTCCCATTAGGAAGTATAGGGGGTCAGAAGCGTAGTCAGACCTATAGGGGGTTAAGTTGTAGCCACATTTATCGTCCGGTATAGTTGAGTTCGCCATGGACCACCACCGTCATTTTGAGGTTAAATCCCCATTTCTTCGCCTTTTTTCGTGAATGATTAACACACGGAAACTTTTTTAAGTGACATTTAGCCTACCCAGTGTCGGAAGGCAGTGTCGGAACATGATCTTGTTACCAAGGTAACCTCGGGAATTTCTGGGTATTTCGGAGCTGACACACTTATCTCAAGTACAAATTATTTGTTTCTACCGTGTTATTACAGAGAACCCCATAGAGAGCGGGATCTGACTGAAAGGGTCCCACGTGATTTCTGACTCGTGTACATCTTCGCCGACTCAATTCATGTCACCTTCAAAGGAGACGCCATCATTAAATGTGCTAATAACTGGCGCCGCCGCTGACGCGTTGTCATCTGCCGATGGATAATGTATTATCATCCCATAAGGAGTCAATGGGGTGGATGGTTACGCCAGCGAGTTCACGTGCGCACGTGTGTGATCCGATGTAGGTAGAAGAGACGTTCAGGTGTAGCAGAGCCGGGCTTGTCCTGTATTCACTGATATGTGACATAGGACCGTTCTATAATTTTGCCTTGTAATGATAATAAGATGTCTCTGCTGACTCTGCTATATAGCGATAATGAGATTACTCTGCTGATCCTGCCCTATAAGGATAATAGGATGACTCTACTGACCCTACCTTGTAATGATGAGATGACTCTGCTGACCCTGCTATGTAGCGATAATGAGATTACTCTGCTGATCCTGCCCTATAAGGATAACAGGATGACTCTAATGACCCTACCTTGTAATGATAATGAGATGACTCTGCTGACCTTGCTATGTAGTGATAGTGAGATTACTCTGCTGACCCTGCCCTATAAGGATAAAAAGATGCCTCTACTGACCCTACTTTTTTTTGATAATGAGATGATTCTGCTGACCCAGTTGTGTAGTGATAATGAGATTATTCTGCTGACACTGCACTATAAGGATAATGATTCTAATGGCCATACCCTATAATGATAATAAGATGACTATGATGCTTGTGCCCTGTAATAGCATGCTAGCTATATTAACCTTGCCCTTTAATGATAACTAAATGTCTTTACCCTGTAATGGGTGACTCTTCTGACTCTTTTTAATGATATTACTCTGCACTATAAGGATAACAGGATGACTCTACTGACCCTACCTTGTAATAATAATGAGATGACTCTGCTGACTCTGCTATGTAGTAATAATGAGATGACTCTGCTGACCCTGCTATGTAGTAATAACGAGATGACTCTGCTGACCCTGCTATGTAGTAATAATGAGATGACTCTGCTGACTCTGCTATGTAGTAATAATGAAATGACTCTGCTGACCCTGCTATGTAGCAATAATGAGATGACTCTGCTGACTCTGCTATGTAGTAATAATGAGATGACTCTGCTATGTAGTAATAATGAGATGACTCTGCTGACCCTGCTATGTAGTAATAAATGAGATGACTCTGCTGACTCTGCTATGTAGTAATAATGAGATGACTGCTGACTCTGCTATGTAGTAATAATGAGATGACTCTGCTGACCCTGGTATGTAGTAATAATGAGATGACTCTGATGACTCTGCTATGTAGTAATAATGAGATGACTCTGATGACCCTGGTATGTAGTAATAATGAGATGACTCTGCTGACCCTGCTATGTCGTAATAATGAGATGACTCTGCTGACCCTGCTATGTAGTAATAATGAGATGACTCTGCTGACTCAGTTCTGTAATTATAATGAGATGAGTCTGCTCACCCTGCCTTAAAATAAAATGAAGGTGACTCTACCACCTCTGTCCCAGTTTACACAGCACCAAGCTGAGCTACAGAAATTGTCATCTAATTGTGTCTGCTCCAGTAGCCAATGTGAAAACTATTATATTACTGTGTCAGACTATAGGAAAAATAGTCAAGTAATAAAAATCTACTCGTCGTTAAAATTCTGCTCTCTCACACCCCATTGATCACTCTTAGGGCTAGTTCACACGTAGGCAAAGGGGCGGATTTTGACAGCGGATTTCGCTTCAAAATCCGCCCCTTTACAATGGTGGTCTATGTAGACCACCGGGCTTTTTTTTTCCGCTAGCGGCGGGCTGCCGCTAGCGGAGAAAAGAAACGACATGCCCTTTCTTCAGGCGGAAGCTGCGCGGGTTCAGCCGCGCGGCTTCCGCCCCCCGGCAGCTCCCTCCTATGTCGGCTCATTCATTTGAGCCGACAGCGGAGGGGAAAGCCGCGACCGCGATGGTCGCGGCAGGCGAGTTTTGACAAGAGAGAGACGCGGCTCACCGCGTCTCTCTCGGTGTCAAAACCCGGGCGGGCAGTTCACGTGTGAACTGACCCTTATTGGTTTATATTGGTTATATATCCATAGTGACATATTTTGTAGAATTTTCCATGTTATTATCTATATATTAAAACAAACAAACAAAAAAAAAAACATGCAATTTTCATTCTGGCCACTAAGCCTAATAACAGACTGAACTGTGCCAATTCTGTAGGGGTTTTCTTTACAACAGTCACCTCACGTATAGTCAGTGGCGTAACTAGGAATGGCGGGGCCCCGTGGCGAACCTTTGACATGGGCCCCCCCCCCCCCCAGCTGACATCGAAAACCCCGACCAACGCCGAAAACCCCACACGACCCCACCCCCCGCATTCCTACGCACACTATTACGCTCCATAGTGGCCCCTGCACACATTATTATACCCCATAGTGGCCCCTGCACACATTATTATACCCCATAGTGGCCCCTGCACACAGTATTATACCCCATAGTGGCCCCTGCACACAGTATTATACCCCATAGTGGCCCCTGCACACAGTATTATACCCCATAGTGGCCCCTGCACACAGTATTATACCCCATAGTGGCCCCTGCACACATTATTATACCCCATAGTGGCCCCTGCACACATTATTATATCCCATAGTGGCCCCTGCACACATTATTATATCCCATAGTGGCCCCTGTACACAGTATTATGTCCCATAGTGGCCCCTGCACACAGTATTATGTCCCATAGTGGCCCCTGCACACAGTATTATACTCCATAGTGGCCCCTGCACACATTATTATATCCCATAGTGACCCCTGCACACATTATTATATCCCATAGTGACCCCTGCACACATTATTATATCCCATAGTGGCCCCTGTACACAGTATTATGTCCCATAGTGGCCCCTGCACACAGTATTATGTCCCATAGTGGCCCCTGCACACAGTATTATATCCCATAGTGGCCCCTGCACACAGTATTATACCCCATAGTGGCCCCTGCACACAGTATTATCCCCCATAGTGGCCCCTGTACACAGTATTATGTCCCATAGTGGCCCCTGCACACAGTATTATGTCCCATAGTGGCCCCTGCACACAGTATTATACTCCATAGTGGCCCCTGCACACATTATTATATCCCATAGTGACCCCTGCACACATTATTATATCCCATAGTGACCCCTGTACACAGTATTATGTCCCATAGTGGCCCCTGCACACAGTATTATGTCCCATAGTGGCCCCTGCACACAGTATTATATCCCATAGTGGCCCCTGCACACAGTATTATACCCCATAGTGGCCCCTGCACACAGTATTATGTCCCATAGTGGCCCCTGCACACAGTATTATATCCCATAGTGGCCCCTGCACACAGTATTATACCCCATAGTGGCCCCTGCACACAGTATTATCCCCCATAGTGGCCCCTACACACAATATTATCCCCCATAGTGGCCCCTGCACACAGTATTATCCCCCATTGTGGCCCCTTCACCCACTATTATGCCCCGTTGTGGACACCCATTAACAATTATTATACTCTGGGGTCTTTTCAGACCCCAGAGTATAATAATCGGAGACCCAGGGGAAGAACAACATAAAAAAAAAAAAAAAAACACTGTAACTTACCTGTCTCCCGACTCCCCGCTGGCGGCCATCTTCAATGACGTCAGGGACGTCATGTGACCGGGAGCCTGCGTCGCGACGCATAAGGACGCAGGCCCCGATCATGTGACGTCTGAGACGTCACACAAGTAGGCCGAAGCCTGCGCGGAGCCTGGAGAGGTAAGTAACACAGTTTTTTATGTTCAGTTACCTCTTCTGCACTTCCGATCATTATACTCGGGGGTCTGAAAAGACCCCCGAGTATAATAGTGCTTGTGGGGCCCGCAGTGTCACTTACTGATCCCGGCCCCTGCCAGGATCAGTAAGTATATAGGGCCCGTTAGCGGCTGGAGTAACTCCAGCCGGTAACGGCCTATTAAAAAAAAACAAAAAAACACAGCGGTAGCGGCTGCCACCGGGCCCCTAATGTCCCGGGCCCTGTGGCATCTGCTACTGCTGCTACCATGGTAGTTACGCCACTGCGTATAGTGTTACAATAGGTGTTAGCACCTCTATAGACAACACCACTAACCCATCACTTTATCCACTACTGACTATAGATGATGTCACAGCTTAGCTCCTCCCTCTCCCTGCACAGGGCAAGTCTAGAAACTCTCCCATAGACCCCAGTGAGTTGGCCCCTGTCTATTGCTGCCTATGGCCTATGACTATGCTGTAAAGCAGAACACTAAATGCTGTTATCAGAGCCAGACAGCTGTCCCCATGGACAGAAAACAGAATTTCAAAAAAATTACCGAAAATTCTAGATTTTAATATGTGGTTTTAATAATGAAAAAATATGCTGACATCCCCTTTAAGAAGAGATCTCTGAGGACTTAGGTCTCAAAACTGGCTGCTAATTAGGTGCACAAAGGACTTGCTGTGACACCTCTTACACATAGTTAATGGCCTCCCCCGCCAGTGCATAATGGACACACCGGAACGAACGTCAGGGTAGTAGATTGTTAAAATGTAGCAATGTTCAATGCAAATGTGTTGTAACGTTATCGTCACACTGCAAAGGATTATGCAAATCACAATTAATGAAGAAATACATATTCATACCGCACTGAAATAAACAAGATGGTCCTGGAATATACAGCGGACAGAAGAAGCCGTCAGGTGTAGAATGTAACAATGGTAAGGTGCGGGCGCTGATCCGCACCAATCCAATACCGGCAATTCCTTAGTGCAATTCTTGGGCAGCCTATTGATTTTAATGGGGAACATGTAATACTTTATTTAACCTGTAGTGGCGCTGCAGGGGAATTCAACACTTGATATCCTTAGGAAAGACCATCTTTGTGTGATTGATGGAGATCAACATACTGGGATCCTTTTGATCATGGAAAAGAATGGACGGCACCATTCAAGTGCATGGTGGTATCTGGACAGCCTATTGAATGGTCGACTTTAGCCTACATCCCAAGGGAAATATAGCCCCACCCACTTTCAATTTGACTCCACCCATTCCCAATCATTTCTGTTTAGGCTCCCGCACGGAATTATGCCCCTATAGTCACCATAACATGGTTTGCCCCAATGTTATAATGTCACCTCCAGTTGCCTCCATAGTATAATGTCCCCTCCAGCTGCCCCTACATTATAATGTCCCCTCCGGAGGCCCCCACAGGGCCCCCAGCTGTTTCTGGTCCAGAGCCTTCCGGGACCTGCAAGTTTAGTGGAAGTGATGACATCACAGCTCCCCAGCAATGGTGAATCAGGGGATGGTCGTCTCTCTAGCCTTGAGTTGAAACCGGGACATATTTCCCACCAACCAATGGGACAGTCGACGACTCCCACCATTGTCATTAGGTTGTAGGTGACACAGGTTGGTTCAAAATGGAAAAATTTAGAATTAACCCTCACTCCCATCTGTTTCTAGCTGGAGGCCCTCAATGGATCCAACGACTATACGACCAGCGATGATCCCAATACTGACAACCAGATGTACGAGGCGACTACAGCGAAGAGGAAGGTAATGTGATGACCATTACTTGGTTCTGGTGTCAATAGAATTTTTTTTATAACTTGAGCGAAGAATTTTGAAAACTGGGGATGGAATTGACATTTAGTTTAGTTTTTTACGAAAAAAAATTCCCATTCATTCCTGAAATTTCAGGATTCAACCAATTTGACTAGTGGTAGAGCCCGCACATGGGTTGTCACTAAACGTCCAAACCGGTGATTGGTTTTTATGGGCAACCAAGACAGTTTATGCTTTTAGACCATTTTAAGAAATCTTCCCCTTGACCTTTCTGTCTTAAAGGGATCCTATCATTAGAATCCCTTTTTTTCTAACACTTAGGCATAGTCTTAAAAAAGGCAATTCTTCTCCTACCTTTAGATGTCTTCTCCGCGCCGCCGTTCGATAGATATTCCGTTTTCCGTCTTTATGTAAATGAGTTGTCTCGCAGCACTGGGGGCGGGCCCCAACGCTCAAACAGCACTGGGGGCATCCCCAATGCTGCAAGAGAACCAGCATTGCGCCACCTCCATCTTCTTCAGGAACCGGCCTCTAACGCGTCGGCTTTCAATCTTCTATGCATGTGCAATCGGCTCTGCACCTGCGCGCGGCCATTTTTTTGTGGTCGCTTACGCAAGCTCTTGTAGTAAGCAGCTACAAAAAAATGGCCACGCGCAGGTGCAGTCGGGCAGAGCCGATTGCGCATGCGTAGAAGATTGAAAGCCAGACCGGAAGACGACACCGGTTCCTGAAGAAGATGGAGGCAGTGCTGGAGAGTTCTCTCGCAGCACTGGGGACGCCAGAGAACTCATTTGCATAAAGACAGAAAACGGAATATCTACTGAACAGCGGCGCAGAGGAGACATCTAAAGGTAGGAGAAGAATAGCTTTTCTTAAGGCTATTCCTACGTGGTAGTTAGAAAAAAAGGGATTTTAATGATAGGATCCCTTTAAGGCTAGTGTTCCATGTTGGAACAGAGGGGTAAAATTGTTGCATTCCCGAAATTCACACAAACCTTCATTATTTCTCTATGGGAAAAATCCCCCACCTAAAACACAAACAAAAACATCCACATTTTTGGAGTGACTGCAAAAACCCTGCAATCTTTGGCCATGTTACTTATATTGCAGCCAAAGTTGCCCTATAACCCAAGCCAAAGCGCTAGTTGCCACATTTGTACTGCGATGCATGGGTGGTTGCCCTGAAGGTCAAACCCTTACGGTGACCTCACCACAAAATTCTGTTCCAAAACATGTATTTTAGGAGAAAAAAAAATAAAAAATGGACACCCCTACAATAACCCAGTTGCATAAGTTTGGATTGTTGTGATGTTCTACACCACACCCAGAGGTTATTGGCATTACCCAGTCTCTGATTTACCCCAACTCTTCCAAAAACTCTTCCTTGAGGTTTTCTTGGTTGTGTCCAATGGGGATAATGATTGAAACGCCGACAGTAACCCAGTTGTGTTTGCCGGGTTTCCTTCTGGACTAACCAGTGATGTTCTACACCATCTCCAGAGGTTACCGCCATCCCCTGGTCTCGTAGACCACGACTGTGATTTACCCTGACGTTCCTCCATCATATCCTTGAAGTTTTTTGGTTGTGTCCAATGGGGATAATGTTATAGGCTTCTTTACATAGATTGGGCTGCTAAGTGATGGGGAACGGTCTTGGCCCCATCTAGGGTCTGTTTGGGTACTGATGGAAAGGGTCTCAGTAGTGCAACCTGGGTGCTGGGATCTGGAGTATCACGAAAATCTGGGGTGCTGGAATCTCGCTGTGTGTAGTATGTAGACAAGGGCTTCTTCTGAGATACTATGTTGCGCACAGTGAGAGGAGGATGATAGTACTAGTGGCGGTATTACTATCTGCCCCTGACTAGTGGATATAGCACAGCTATGAAGTTCAAGGAGACTGGGAATGTTTTTGATTTTCTTGGATGTCTTCGCCTTGTCTGTGTTTTATCCTTTGCTGGATCATCGTAACCCTTTAATCAATAGAGTCCCCACCGAGCAGACGTTCAGGCGATGACCTCAGTACCTGCCCCTAGAAGATCTCCAGAACAAAGCCTTGTGAAAACCATTTCCTTAAAGGAACATTACACAACACTTTTATTTCCATCTATTATTGTACACACACCACACCTTGACCATTGTTCACACTTATTATTGTAATATTCTATTTTGTAATAACTCTGTTATTTTTGAGCTTTTATTGTATAATTGCTATGCCGTAACTGATGAAGTATCCTTAGGAAAGATCATCTACGTATATTCAAACATATTTATATCTGATTTTGGACATTGTTTACCCATCCATAGCGCCACACCTTTAGTAGTGGTTGTACCTAGAATTACAGCTCAGTGTAGGTCAGTCCCATTCATGTGAATGGGACTGAGTTCAAGTACCAGGCACAGCCACTTCCAAAAGCATGGAGATAATGTCCTAAGGGGACATTATACTGTGCGGGGACCACTAAGGGGGCATTATACTTTGTGGGTCCATTAAGGGGGCATTATACTTTGGGGGGACCACTAAAGGAGCATTATACTTTGTAGGGACCACTAAGGGAGCATTATATTTTGGTGTGCACTAAGGTGTTATTATACTGTTCAGGGACCACTGAGGAGGCATTATACTTTGGAGGGACCACTAAGGGGGCATTATGCTTTGCGGTGACCACTAAGGGGGCATTATATTTTGGTGTGCACTTAGGAGTTATTATACTGTTCGGGGACCACTGAGGAGGCATTATAGTTTGGGGGGGACCACTAAGGGGGCATTATACTTTGCGGGGACCACTAAGGGAGCATTATATTTTGGTGTCATTATACTGTGTCAGGACCACTAAGGGGGCATTATATTTTGGTGTCATTATACTGTGTCAGGACCACTAAGGGGGCATTATATTTTGGTGTGCACTAAGGTGTTATTATACTTTGCGGGGACCACTGAGGAGGCATTATACTTTGGGGGGACCACTAAAGGGGCATTATACTTTGTAGGGACCATTAAGGGAGCATTATATTTTGGTGTGCACTAAGGTGTTATTATACTGTTCAGGGACCACTGAGGAGGCATTATACTTTGGAGGGACCACTAAGGGGGCATTATGCTTTGCAGGGACCACTAAGGGAGCATTATATTTTGGTGTGCACTTAGGAGTTATTATACTGTTCAGGGACCACTGAGGAGGCATTATACTTTGGGGAGACCACTAAGGGGGCATTATACTTTCTGGGTCCACTAAGGTGTTATTATACTGTGCAGGGACCAATAAGGGGACATTATATTTTGGTGTGCACTAAGGTGTTATTATACTGTGTGGGGACCACTGAGGAGGCATTATACTTTGGGGAGACTGCTAAGGGGACATTATACTTTATGGGGACCACTAAGGGGGCATTATACTTTATGGGGACCACTAAGGGGGCATTATACTTTGTGGGTCCACCAAGGGGATATTATACTTTATGGGGGACCACTAAGGGGGCATTATACTTTCTGGGTCCACTAAGGTGTTATTATACTGTGCAGGGACCAATAAGGGGACATTATATTTTGGTGTGCACTAAGGTGTTATTATACTGTGTGGGGACCACTGAGGAGGCATTATACTTTGGGGAGACTGCTAAGGGGACATTATACTTTATGGGGACCACTAAGGGGGCATTATACTTTGTGGGTCCACCAAGGGGATATTATACTTTATGGGGGACCACTAAGGGGGCATTATACTTTGTGGGTCCACTAAGGGGATATTATACTATTTGGGGACCACTAAGGGGGCATTATATTTTGGTGCACACTAAGGTATTATTATACTGTGCCACGAAATTGACCCCCTATTGCCCCCGTCTTCCAGTCACTATACAGCTGTTGTCCTGACTGCCTTTGATCCGCTGACCTCCCCGCTACATGACGAGCCCTCTAAGTAAATCCCTATGAATCAGTCAGGGAATTATCCTCGCCTACCTGCTCTGCGGCTGCTGCGGCGCCCACGTTCGTTCCCTCTGTGTTATTCTATATTTTGAGCCATTTTTACTGCGTATTTTATGAAGAGCCCATTATGAGCCTGTTGCTCCCTATCGGTTTCAGCCCACTGTAGAATTCTACACGGACAGCAGACACGTTTCGCTTCGGTCGTTCTTCCTCCCTTATTCATCCATGCACATCATATGTACGCCCACATACGCCACATGGAACCTGCCGGCTGGATTGTCACTGTTTCTATTGGTTACCGTACTGCGAGACATTAAATGAGAACGGAGTTATCTAACGTTCCGGAGATATTTTAGACCTGCCTGGGATTTTTTTTATTTATTTTTTCCTTCGTTATATTCCGATATCCTTTTATAGCATTATGAGATTTCTCGTTGTTTCCATAGCAACCTGTAAAATTGTGGATGATCAGAGGAAATTGGTCTTTCCGGCGTGCACATATGTGCTGATGAATGAACGCTACGACAGGGAACTTTTTTGCTTTTTTTTTTTTCCCTTCCCACGAAACTTTACATATTAGCCTGTAGAGACGTGTGTGGGAGTCAGCGGAGTACTTTATGCAATGAATGTGGCCAGTGTGAACAGGGTTATGTTCTAATCTTATTATACAGTACAACTCATAGAGCTCAGCATGAGGGTACACCAAGATTATGGATTTTTGGAAAGGGTGCAGCATTGGCGATGTCACCGTCAGAGGGGTAACTTGAAGCACTTTGCCCCAATGCAAAATCTCTAATGGGGTGCAATACTGGTCCCTCCACACACTCAACTCTGTTACATCCACATTTCCCTCCACACACTCAACTCTTTTACGTCCACAATTCCCTCCACACACTCAACTCTGTTATATCCACAATTCACTCCACACACTCGACTCTGTTACATCCACTTTTCCCTCCACACACTCAACTCTGTTACATCCACATTTCCCTCCACACACTCAACTCTGTTACATCCACCTTTCCCCACACACTCAACTCTGTTATATCCACAATTCCCTCCACACACTCATCTGTTACATCCACATTTCCCTCCACACACTCAACTCTGTTACATCCACTTTTCCCTCCACACACTCAACTCTGTTACATCCACGTTTCCCTCCACACACTCAACTCTGTTACATCCACTTTTCCCTCCACACACTCAACTCTGTTACATCCACATTTCCCTCCACACACTCAACTCTGTTACATCCACTTTTCCCTCCACACACTCAACTCTGTTACATCCACATTTCCCTCCACACACTCAACTCTGTTACATCCACTTTTCCCTCCACACACTCAACTCTGTTACATCCACATTTCCCTCCACACACTCAACTCTGTTACATCCACTTTTCCCTCCACACACTCGACTCTGTTACATCCACATTTCCCTCCACACACTCAACTCTGTTACATCCACATTTCCCTCCACACACTCAACTCTGTTACATCCACCTTTCCCCACACACTCAACTCTGTTATATCCACAATTCCCTCCACACACTCATCTGTTACATCCACATTTCCCTCCACACACTCAACTCTGTTACATCCACTTTTCCCTCCACACACTCAACTCTGTTACATCCACGTTTCCCTCCACACACTCAACTCTGTTACATCCACTTTTCCCTCCACACACTCAACTCTGTTACATCCACTTTTCCCTCCACACACTCAACTCTGTTACATCCACATTTCCCTCCACACACTCAACTCTGTTACATCCACTTTTCCCTCCACACACTCAACTCTGTTACATCCACATTTCCCTCCACACACTCAACTCTGTTACATCCACTTTTCCCTCCACACACTCAACTCTGTTACATCCACATTTCCCTCCACACACTCAACTCTGTTACATCCACTTTTCCCTCCACACACTCAACTCTGTTACATCCACATTTCCCTCCACATACTCAACTCTGTTACATCCACTTTTCCCTCCACACACTCAACTCTGTTACATCCACATTTCCCTCCACACACTCAACTCTGTTATATCCACAATTCCCTCCACACACTCAACTCTGTTACATCCACATTTCCCTCCACACACTCAACTCTGTTACATCCACTTTCCCTTCACACACTCAACTTTGTTACATCCACATTTCCTTCCACACACTCAATTCTGTTACATCCACACTTCCCTCCACACACTCTTCTCATGCTGCACAGAGGCCTTTGGGCCCACATAGGTTCCAGGGCCCAGTTGTGGTTCCTACCACTACACCCCCTATAACTACGCCCTTGCCCTTGACTGGGAGAGTCTATGTCATCTCTGTAAATGAAGTTCCTACTTGCTAGTTCTACCAAAATTTTCAAAGGTTCCCAAGAAATCGGTGACCTCCCGTAATCCTGGAAAAGTGGCCAAATCTTCTGAGCCTGGTGGAACGCTCCAGCACATTATATAACATCACAAAAAAATGGGCATGGCATGTACAGAAGGAGGCGCAGTCATAAGGAGCGGGGCCACCCATATATGCCATTCACCTCGTAGCTCCTGGTCAAATTTTTGCAAATTTACTGAGTTGACGCTGACTAAGCCCTTCATAGACTGGAGTAGGGACTTGGCTCAGCTAAGGATGGGTGGACTGGTCATTTCCTGGGCATTGGGAGGGACAACCAGAGAGTAGAGACCAGGGATGTGGGATGTGTTGAAATGGAATTGGTGGGGGAAATGGTGAGGTCAGTACTGGCACCCATTTTTGGTCGCCTCACATCTATATGTTGTGACTACAGGTGTAAATTTTTTTCTATGAAACATCAAAAAAAGTCATACCCACCTATTGCTGACACTTCAATATACAGTCCCATTTCCCTCCTGTGCCAGGACTCCTGGGCTAGAAGCAGAGAGGCTCACATGGCTGCTGAGACCTCAGTGGTCATAGCCATGGTGGACCACTAACGGATGGAATGGATGGAAAGGGGACCTGGTCTACATTGAGTTGCTGGGGATAGGTGAATGTGACTTTCCTTTGTTTTATGTTGACTTCGGTTGCACCTGAGTTTGCTACATTTATGTACAACCCCTTTAAGATAAAAATTCCAAAGGTGGTCTGTCACTTTAAGAAAACAGAAAATGGACAGTGAAATGTAACCGACTCCCCTCTGTCCTAATGCAATGAGCACCAAGGTGCAAACATAAAAAGTGCATCAAGAAATAATAGAAATAGATCTGATACTTTATAAGCCCAGACTTAATAGATGAGAATCTGCAGGAGATGGAAAGTCCACTTCTTCATGATTGTTCTTCATTACGTTTCGACATTAGTTCCCACTGAGGCAATAATATTACTTTCCTCCGGCAAAGTATTTTTCATGGTAAATTTCTCCCATGTCACTAATGTAAGAACTAACCATCAGGTATACGAATCCACTGACCTCTAGTTAACGGAGAAACAGGGTCGGAGAATCTGACCCAAGATCCACCATTTGTTACCATAATGGATCTCAATGGTCCAGAAGAACACAACCCCATTTGTAGGTCACTTTGAGCAATCACTTATCGCTAGGGTCTGATACATATGTTCCAATAACCTATTAGATCTTATTGATGATCTGTCCTGTGTGTATAACATTAACCTCAAAGGTTATGATGAAATTGAGAGCTGACGTGTCCACGTTCTGAAGAGACGTGGCCCTCTCAAACATCTCTAGTGGCTCAAAGGAACCTCAGCACAGTACCAGGCAAAAATTCCATGTGATAGACCAAGACAAACCTACTGTTAACCACCCACTAAGGATGGATGAACCTCCCAAGATGTGTTCAGTTTTGGGTTTTCTTGGTCCCCAATTTATTTTGGGTCAAACAAGTCCAGTACTAACCGGAAGTTACATTATTATACTCTGTGGTCTCTTTAGACCAGAGTATAATAGGTGGAGGCTCCGGGGAAGTGTAAAAAATACACCTAGGTGGAAGCCTTGTGATGGGGCCTCAGTGGGCACATGTGACCATGGGTGCATGACGTTACCAGAAGAGCACCAGAAGCCACAAAGAGGCCTAAAAGAGGTGAGGGAATGTTAATATAAATGCTTTTTTATTTTTTTACACCTCCCGTGGTCCTCCACCTATTGTCTACGGCGATTACAGTTCATCAAAGTCTCAAGAACTTTGTTAAAACTCGAACAGTTTGGAATATTCAGATCAAAATCAACTAATGAAGAATCGGTTCCCCCATTTCCACCACCCATACCTTCAAGAGCAAATATACCAACTGTCCAAAAGTTGCCAGAATAATCCCAAATTTTTATATCCTGGCAAATAGGGGCATGTCCTGGCCCAAATAATTGGGATCCAAGCAAAAATTCTGTCTATGGTGGCCCCAACAAACCTGAGTCTGGACTTGGCCCTGCCACTCTTACCATTCTAACCATTGGCTTCCATCTTCATGGAGGTTTTTCGATAGGCTTTTCGAGACTATGGGAAGGGAAGGATTAAAAAGGACTTTGCCGTGTAAGCCATTATGAGTTTAGACACGGATCTTTTATAGCTTTTTAAAAGCATCTTGCCTGGAGCTCCTACAAGCACTATATCAGATCCATCTGTACACCAGAGACTACAAGAGATCACAGAGCACTTTACTACAATCTGTGTGAAATTAACACTATAGAATTCAGCCTAGGGGGATTTGGACACCGAACGCACCAGTATATTGTCTAAGCCATCTATGAACATAGGAGCGATGGGCGAACCAATTTGTTACAAGACGGGTTTTACCCAAAAATTCTAAATTGTTTGGTTTTTGACGAAACTGAACAATCGGGCATTTGTTGCAACATGGATTGCAGTAGATTATTGTACTCTGGGATCTCTTTAGACCAAAATATAAGAAGTGGAGGCCCAGGGGATGTGAAAAATTTTTTAAAAATTTACACCCACCTTCGGTTGCCTTTTTGGGCTTCCTTTTGTGCTCTACTGGTGATGTCAAGTGCCTGGGTCCTGTGAGTCCTGTGAGTCCTGTGATTGGGCAACAGTGGGCATATGGGCAATCCAGGTTCAACAAGGAGGACCAAAAAAGGTGAGGGAAGGTTGTGAACAATAAAAAATACCTTACACTTATTATACTATGGGGTCTAAAGAGACCTCGTCGTATAGTTAGCATGTGGCTAACTCTTGAGGTTTTCGTTTCGAGACGAACCCGAAAATTTTGGAAAATTTGGAACAAATTCAAGTCCTGGACATCTAGTTCATCTCTAGAAATGATCTCTGGTGGTTGATTACTTTTTGCCTGTGCTCACTACTGAGATCTGACTGAGAAGTCCCAATGTGTGGTTGTCCCATCACCTGTTGACTTGTACACGACAACAAGGAAAAGTTGATTTTCTCGTCATTACACTTTGACGCAAAAATGGTCTTCAAGATGACCAAAAGTCACTGACGGCCCGTCCAATAGCATATTTTGGTGGTGGTCGACTCCCTTGAAAACTGAAGTATAGCCAGAGACAGAGATATGCCCTCGGTGTCAGTTAGGGGGCGCCAACATCACCTTTTGCCAGGAGTGAAGGAATGAGGAGACTTGTCCCGAGCAATGTGATCATTTCTTGTAGAGATGGGGTTATGGAGTTGGGTAATTGGCGCCATTATCTGAGATAACTTCTCTAATCTTCTATCTGTGTATAATCTAATTGTATCAGCCAGTTTTGCTCTTCTCTCTGTTCCTGGGTAGAAGGCACGGGCTGATCGCTATAATTAATGTGATTGACGCATGTCAGCCCCTTTCATCTCTCACTTCTCCGCGCTCCCTCTGCACAATTTAGAATTAACAAGTTCGGCAGGTGAAGCGAAGTCGTGAAGAGACGTAAGATACAGAGGTTTGATTCTATCCGTCTGGTTTTTCCTGATACGTTCATTTATTTGCGAACTTAAAAGAACATTCTGGCGGTGAAGTAACAAGTGTTAGACCTATCAGCCCTCATGTCCTACTAGTATATGGGATACACCTGGAATCCATGGTGCCTTTCTTTCTTTCTTTCTTTCTTTCTTTCCCTTGCGCATATTCCTTATCTTTATCTTTCCTGTTCCTTGCATACTTCCTTACTTTGCTGCTTTCTTTCACGATTTCCTTTCTGTCTCTCTTCATCCCTTCTTTTCTTCCATTCCATTGCATCTCTTCCTTTCTTCTGTTCCTTTTTTTTCACCTTTCTTTGTTTGTTGTTTGCCTTCCTCCCTTTCTTCTCTCTACATCTACTTCCCTTCCTTCCACTTTTCCTTCTTTTTTTCATTCTTTTGTTCCTTTTCCCTTCATTTCTTCTTTCATTTTCCTTCAACCATTTCTCTTTTCTTTTCCAATCTTCCTTCTTTTCCTACCTACCTTAAAGTTTCCTCTCCTTCCTTCCATCCATCTTTTTATTTATTTATTTATTCATTCATTTATTTTTTTATGTAGATTGGGAGCCCCATATAAGGATCACAATGTACATTTTTTCTTTGGAATATGAGATGGAAATCCATGCAAACACAGGGAGAACATACAAACTCCTTGCAGATGGTTTTTTGCCCTTGGCGAGATTTGAACACCAGAACTCCAGCGCTGCAAGGCTGCAGTGCTAACCACTGAGCCACCCCTCCTTCCTTCCATCTGTCCTATCTTATTTCTCCAGTCTTTCTTCCAACTCTCTTTGTTTTATTACTCTACCTTCCTGCTTCTCCATTGATTACCATATTCCTACTTTCCTTGATTGTCTCCTCTCATTTCTTCCTTCCTCCCTCCCTCCCTCCCTTCCTTCCTTCCTTCCTTCCTTCCTTCCTTCCTTTCTTCTAAAGTCTTTCTTCTACTCTCTTTCCTTCCTCACTCTCCCTCCCTACTTCTCCATTCCTTGATTCCTTCCTTCCTTCTGTCCTACCTTCCTTCTTCAGTACTCTTCTACTCTTCTTCCTCGCTCTCCCTCCTGCTATTCTATTGATTACTGCCTTCCTTCCTTCCTTCCTTCCTCCCTCCCTTCTTTCCTTCCTTCCATCTTACCTTCCTTCTTCAGTCTTTCTTCTACTCTCTTTCCTTCCTCACTCTCCTTCCCTGCTTCTCCATTGATTACTGTCTTCCTTCCTTCCTTCTTTCCTTCCTTCCTCTCTCCTTTCCTTTCTTCTTTCCTTCCTTCCTTCCATCTTACCTTCCTTCTTCAGTCTTTCTTCTACTCTCTTTCCTTCCTCACTCTCCTTCCCCACTTCTCCATTGATTACTGTCTTCCTTCGTTTCTTCCTTCCTTCCTTCCTTCCTTCCTTCCTTCCTTCCTTCCTTCCTTCCTTCTTTCCTTCCTCCCTCCCTCCCTCCCTCCCTTCCTTCCTTCCTTCCTTCCTCCTTCAGTCTTTCTTCTACTCTCTTTCCTTCCTCACCCTCCTTCCCTTCTTCTCCATTGATTACTGTCTTCCTTCCTTCCTTCCTTCCTTCCTTCCTTCCTTTCTTCCTTCCTTCCTTCTTTCCTTCCTTCCTTCCTTCCTTCCTTCCTTCCTTCCTTCCTTTCTTCCTTCCTTCCTTCTTTCCTTCCTTCCTTCCTTCCTTCCTTCCTTCCTTTCTTCCTTCCTTCTTTCCTTCCTTTCTTCCTTCCTTCCTTCCTTCCTTCCTTCCTTCCTTCCTTTCTTCCTTCCATCTTACCTTCCTTCCTTAGTCTTTCTTCTACTCTCTTTCCTTCCTCATTCTCCCTCCCTACTTCTCCATTGATTACTGTCTTCTTTCCTTCCTTCCTTGGTTTAATATACAATGGGGCAGATTCATCAAGACTGGCGTATTAAATGCCAGTCTTGATGATCCTTATGACGATGGAGGATTTACCTGATCCATGACAAAGTCCAAGTCTCGTCATGTACCTGATGGATCCTCTACCAGGTTGTGCAGCTGTCATAGACTTATGTGCACATTGTGGTGTAAATAATGGTGAATGTTTCCCAGGTTGTTAGTGAATATCCGGAGGGGTCTCCTCGGCTCACATGACGTATTGAGAGATCCCTCACCTGGTAGCTGTTTCAGTGGTATAATGGAGATCTGCACATACATTACTCTCTGTCCCTGACATGTCTTCATCTTAGCGCCATCACACTCAGGAATACGATGTAATCCTCCGCCACCTTCTTCACCCAACAACCCTGACATGTAGCAGTAAACCCAGCGCATACATCAGCGGAGTTTCCCTGTAAGTGGCTCTTGTGGGCCTCATCTTTACATGTGCTCGCATTTTATTCTGCAGCTTGTTTCATCAATAACGCAGTGAGTTTACTGGATGTTTTCAGAGACAAAGGTGCTCGGCAGACATCTCGCAGACATTGTAATGAAATCTGCTAGGAGAGGTGCACATATGACGGTGAATGCTATCATCTAACTATAATAAGATAAATCAGACTACAAAATGGAAGGTGCTGGAGCAAGGCGCACATTACAGCACAATACACACTGTGCTTTCACTGAATTATAGGAAATTGCTGAATTGCTTCAATTTGACCCGAACAGGAAATTAGAACAGAATGTACTTGTGTCAGTTAGGAATAGCCATAAATTCACACAGCGGATAAATGTTGGCTTTTTATGGGATTGTTTCCGTAATGGAGGGATTTCCAGGCCATCTCCATCTTACATTTCCTTTCTTTCATCAGATTTTCCTCCTTATCACCTTCCATTCCTTCCTTTCATTCCACCTTCATTTTTATACCTTTCTCTCACCCTTTTTTCTTTCTCAAAAGCTTCCTCCTCTCTCCCCCTTTATTCCTTCTTTCCTTCCTATCATTTTTCCTCCCACCTTGTATTGTTCCCTTATTTTATCCGTCTCTTCATTCCATCTTTAATCTCTCACTTCTGCCCCACTCTCCCTTTCTTTCCTTCATCCTTCTATCTTTCCTTCTTTCCTTCTACTCTCTTTCCTTCCTCGCTCTCCCTCTTGATTTTCCATTGATTACTGTCTCCCTTCCTTCCTTCCATCCTGCCTTCCTTCCCTCTTTCCTTCCTTCCATCCATCCATCCATCCATCCATCCATCCTACCTTCCTTCTTCAGTCTTTATTCTAAACTCTTTCCTTCCTCGCTCTCCCTCCCTGCTTCTCCATTGATTACTGTCTTCCTTCCTTCCTTCCTTCCTTCCTTCCTTCCTTCCTTCCTTCCTTCCTTCCTTCCTTCCTTCCTTCCTTCCTTCCTTCCTTCCTTCCTTTGTTCCTCATCTTCCTTCTATCTTTCCTTTGATTCCTTCCCTGTGCCCCCTTCCCATTCCACCTTAAACTGTGCTTCTTATTACACCTAGCCCCCAGTTCTTCATCGGCCACTCCCCTCTGCCAGTCCCTCCACTGGCTACCCCTTGCCAGTGAATACAGTTCAAGCTACTAACACTAACATACAAAGCCATCCACAACCTGTCCCCTCCATATATCTCTGACCTCATCTCCCGCTACCTGCCCACACGTAACCTCAGATCCTCCAATGACCTCCTACTCCGCTCTGCTCTCATCCGCTCCTCACACAACCGTCTCCAAGACTTCTCCCGTGCATCCCCCATACTCTGGAACTCCTTACCACGACACATAAGACTGACCCCCACAATCACAGGCTTCAAGAAGGCCCTGAAGACTCCCCTATTCAGGAAGGCCTACACCCCCCAATAACACTATCACCGCACCACCATCTGTACAGTCTCCCCCTCTCCTTCTGTCTCTACCCCCCTTCCCCCATAGATTGTAAGCCCTCGCGGGCAGGGCCCTCTACCCCACTGTGCCAGGCGGTCACTGTTAGTATTATATCTACCTGTATATTCTGTGTATTGTATGTAACCCCCAAATGTAAAGCACCATGGGATTAATATAATAATGTACAGCACCATGGAATTAATGTAATAATGTACAGCACCATGGAATTAATATAATAATGTAAAGCACCATGGGATTAATATAATAATGTACAGCACCATGGAATTAATATAATAATGTACAGCACCATGGGATTAATATAATAATGTACAGCACCATGGGATTAATATAATAATGTACAGCACCATGGGATTAATATAATAATGTACAGCACCATGGGATTAATATAATAATGTACAGCACCATGGGATTAATATAATAATGTACAGCATCTATCTATCTACAGTATCTATCTATCTATCTATCTATCTCCTATCTATCTATCTATCTATCTATCTATCTCCTATCTATCTATCTATCTATCTATCTATCTTCTATCTATCTATCTATCTATCTATCTATCTCCTATCTATCTATCTATCTATCTATCTATCTATCTATCTATCTATCTATCTATCTATCTCCTATCTATCTATCTCCTATCTATCTATCTATCTATCTATCTATCTATCTATCTATCAATCACCTATCTATCTATCTATCTATCTTCTATCTATCTATCTATCTATCTATCTATCTATCTCTCTATCTATCTATCTATCTATCTATCTCCTATCTATCTATCTATCTATCTATCTATCTATCTATCTATCTATCATCTATCTATCTATCTATCTATCTATCTCCTATCTATCTATCTCCTATCTATCTATCTCCTATCTATCTATCTATCTATCTATCTATCTATCTATCTATCAATCACCTATCTATCTATCTATCTATCTCCTATCTATCTATCTATCTATCTATCTATCTATCTATCTATCTCCTATCTATCTATCTATCTATCTATCTATCTATCTATCTCCTATCTATCTCCTATCTATCTATCTATCTATCTATCTATCTATCTCCTATCTATCTATCTATCTATCTATCTATCTATCTCCTATCTATCTCCTATCTATCTCCTATCTATCTATCTATCTATCTATCTATCTATCTATCTATCTATCATCTATCTATCTATCTATCTATCTATCTATCTATCTATCAATCACCTATCTATCTATCTATCTATCTATCTCCTATCTATCTATCTATCTATCTATCTATCTATCTATCTCCTATCTATCTATCTATCTATCTATCTATCTCCTATCTATCTATCTATCTATCTATCTATCTCCTATCTATCTATCTATCTATCTATCTATCTATCTATCTATCTATCTCCTATCTATCTATCTATCTATCTATCTATCTATCTCCTATCTATCTATCTATCTATCTATCTATCTATCTATCTCCTATCTATCTATCTATCTATCTATCTCCTATCTATCTATCTATCTATCTATCTATCTATCTTCTATCTATCTATCTATCTATCTATCTATCTATCTATCTATCTATCTCCTATCTATCTATCTATCTATCTATCTATCTATCTCCTATCTATCTATCTATCTATCTATCTATCTATCTATCTATCTATCTACCTATCTTCTACCCACCCACCATTCTTCTATACTTCTAGACACTTCTATAAACATCTCCCTATCACACATGTATGAGAGCAGGTTTCATGGACAGCTGGTAATTTCCGTACTTTCTCCCGCGCCATAATTCTTCGGTAAGATTAGTGACTGTTTGACCGCTCGGTACATTACAATTCGCTTTCTTTATTTATGGATTAAATTGTTTTCCCCTCTTCTAGCGACTCAACAACTGATGTGAAATCAGAGCCGAGGTTCACTGAGCATCTTTCTAGAACAATCTGGGGCAGTGATTGAACGTCTCACCCTTTGTCCTCGACACATTGGCCATTAAGTCACAAATCAGCAATTAGCCTATAATGTGGCCAGCTATGTGCGGACAGGCATCAGGGAAATCTAAAAAAAAAAATAATTAGACCATTCCAATGGAGGCTATACCATGTAGTAAACGATATATATTTCTTGTATGATGGAGCTAGTTGTATCCATAGAACAGCACCGTATATCCGTCATACACCATCAATGTAGCGGCAATGACCGGTGGCCATGACCACACGTCGGCTAGATGCTTTGCACAGACTCAGAGCTTCTTGGTGCATCATACTTTATATTATAGGACAACTTTTTTGCCAGATATTTTCAAAAGGGGAATGCATCATGGATATAGTTTTCATGTCCAGAATAAAACCTTGATTATATTTTTATTTATTTTAAAAACTTTCCTCGAAGAGGCCATATTGGAAATGCATTCTTGTATGTAAAGATAGCTTAGCAGAAAATAAATGCTGGTTCTGGTGACAGTAACCTATCTATCTGCAGGCCTGGGGTGATATGCTGGTTCTGGGGACAGTAACCTATCTATCTGCAGGCCTGGGGTGATATGCTGGTTCTGGTGACTATAACCTATCTATCTGCAGGGCTGGTGTGATATGCTGGATCTTGTGACACTAACCTATCTATCTGCAGGGCTGGGGTGATATGCTGGGTCTGGTGACAGTAACCTATCTATCTGCAGGACTGGGGTGATATGCTGGGTCTGGTGACACTAACCTATCTATCTGCAGGGCTAGGGTGATATGCTGGGTCTGGTGACACTAACCTATCTATCTGCAGGGCTGGGGTGATATGCTGGGTCTGGTGACAGTAACCTATCTATATGCAGGGCTGGGGTAATATGCTGGGTCTGGTGAACGTAACCTATCTATCTGCAGGGCTGGGGTGATATGCTGGTTCTGGTGACAGTAACCTATCTATCTGCAGGGCTGGGGTGATATGCTGGTTCTGGTGACAGTAACCTATCTATCTGCAGGGCTGCGGTGATATGCTGGTTCTGGTGACACTAACCTATCTATCTGCAGGGCTGGGGTGATATGCTGGTTCTGATGACACTAACCTATCTATATGCAGGGCTGGGGTGATATGCTGGGTCTGGTGAACGTAACCTATCTATCTGCAGGGCTGGGATGATATGCTGGGTCTGGTGAACGTAACCTATCTATCTGTGGGGCTGGTGTGATATGCTGGTCCTGGTGACACTAACCTATCTATCTGCAGGGCTGGGGTGATATGCTGGTTCTGGTGACAGTAACCTATCTATCTGCAGGGCTGCGGTGATATACTGGTTCTGATGACACTAACCTATCTATCTGCAGGGCTGGGGGGATATGCTGGTTCTGGTGACACTAACCTATCTATCTGCAGGGCTGGGGTGATATGCTGGGTCTGGTGACACTAACCTATCTATCTGCAGGGCTGGGGTGATATGCTGGCTCTGGTGACACTAACCTATCTATCTGCAGGACTGGGGTGATATGCTGGGTCTGGTGACAGTAACCTATCTATCTGCAGGGCTGGGGTGATATACTGGTTCTGATGACACTAACCTATCTATCTGCAGGGCTGGGGTGATATGCTGGCTCTGGTGATGGTAACCTATCTATCTGCAGGGCTGGGGTGATATGCTGGCTCTGGTGACCAGGGCCACCGATAGGCCAGTACTACTGCTACTGGCGTCAGGGGCCCGGCCAAATTTAAAAATGGGGGGCCCGGTTTTGGCCTGCCACCGTGTGCCGGCCCCCTGGCGCCGGCAGCAGTCATTGTATGTCCTGTTTCAACTCAGATCTGCGTCCAGAGGACGCAGATCTGAGTTGAACACATACACGGCTGAAGCGAGGAGCTGACACAGGTCAGCTCCTCGCTTCGCCGTTGCCGCCTCTCTCGCTGACACAGCCTCTCTCGCTGACACATATGCGGCTGAGCCGGAACCCGGCTCAGCCGCATATGTGTCAGCGAGAACGGCGGCAGTGGCGAAGCGAGGAGCTGACACAGGTGAGCTCCTCGCTTCACCGCTGCCGCCGGCTACCCGGCAGTGTAGACGCGATGTGATGACGTCACATCGCGTCTACAACTGTGCGCCAGTAAGAGAGAGAGGCGCGCAGAGAGCAGCGGGGGAACGAAGGAGAAGGTAAGTGTAATGTGGAACGTGAAACTGGGGGAAGATGAAGGAGAGGACGGCATGACACTGGGGGCAGAGATGGAGGGGACATGAAACTGGGGGCAGAGATGGAGGGGACATGAATCTGGGGGCAGAGATGGAGGGACATGACACTGGGGGCAGAGATCGAGGGACATGACACTGGGGGTAGAGATGGAGGGGACATGAATCTGTGGGCAGAAATGGAGGGGACATGGATCTGGAGGCAGAGATGGAGGGGACATGGATCTGGGGGCAGAGATGGAGGGGACATGAATCTGGGGGCAGAAATGGAGGGGACATGAATCTGGGGGCAGAGATGGAGGGGACATGAATCTGGGGGCAGAGATGGGGGGACATGAATCTGGGGGCAGAGATGTGGGGACATGAATCTGGGGGCAGAGATGTGTGGACATGAATCTGGGGGCAGAGATGTGGGGACATGAATCTGTTCGCAGAAATGGAGGGGACATGAATCTGGGGGCAGATGAAGGGTGTATATGAAGCTGGGGGAGAGACGGAGGGGGGACATATAATTTATGGGTGACTGTAGGAGGATTATACAGTGTGCGGGCAAATGGAAAATTAATGAGTGGGCGGAGTCAACATAACAGTGGGTGGGGCTAAATTTCCCGCGGTGCGCAAAGCCCAAAATTCCTGATGGCGGCCCTGCTGGTGACACTAACCTAACTATCTGCAGGGCTGGGGTGATATGCTGGGTCTGGTGACAGTAACCTATGTATCTGCAGGGCTGGGGTGATATGCTGGTTCTGGTGACTATAACCTATCTATCTGCAGGGCTGGGGTGATATGCTGGTTCTGGTGACAGTAACCTATCTGTCTGCAGTGCTGGGGTGATATGCTGGTTCTGGTGACAATAACCTATGTATCTGCTGGGCTAGGGTGATATGCTGGGTCTGGTGACAATAACCTATCTATCTGCAGGACTGGGGTGATATGCTGGGTCTGGTGACAGTAACCTATCTATCTGCAGGGCTGGGGTGATATGCTGGTTCTGGTGACATTATCCTATCTATCTGCAGGGCTGGGGTGATATGCTGGGTCTGGTGACACTAACCTATCTATCTGCAGGGCTAGGGTGATATGCTGGGTCTGGTGACAATAACCTATCTATCTGCAGGACTGGGGTGATATGCTGGGTCTGGTGACAGTAACCTATCTATCTGCAGGACTGGGGTGATATGCTGGGTCTGGTGACAGTAACCTATCTATCTGCAGTGCTGGGGTGATATGCTGGGTCTGGTGACACTAACCTATCTATCTGCAGGGCTGGGGTGATATGCTGGGTCTGGTGACAGTAACCTATCTATATGCAGGGCTGGGGTGATATGCTGGGTCTGGTGAACGTAACCTATCTATCTGCAGGGCTGGGGTGATATGCTGGTTCTGGTGACAGTAACCTATCTATCTGCAGGGCTGGGGTGATATGCTGGTTCTGGTGACAGTAACCTATCTATCTGCAGGGCTGCGGTGATATGCTGGTTCTGGTGACACTAACCTATCTATCTGCAGGGCTGGGGTGATATGCTGGTTCTGATGACACTAACCTATCTATATGCAGGGCTGGGGTGATATGCTGGGTCTGGTGAACGTAACCTATCTATCTGCAGGGCTGGGGTGATATGCTGGGTCTGGTGAACGTAACCTATCTATCTGTGGGGCTGGTGTGATATGCTGGTCCTGGTGACACTAACCTATCTATCTGCAGGGCTGGGGTGATATGCTGGTTCTGGTGACAGTAACCTATCTATCTGCAGGGCTGCGGTGATATACTGGTTCTGATGACACTAACCTATCTATCTGCAGGGCTGGGGTGATATGCTGGGTCTGGTGACACTAACCTATCTATCTGCAGGGCTGGGGGGATATGCTGGTTCTGGTGACACTAACCTATCTATCTGCAGGGCTGGGGTGATATGCTGGGTCTGGTGACACTAACCTATCTATCTGCAGGGCTGGGGTGATATGCTGGCTCTGGTGACACTAACCTATCTATCTGCAGGACTGGGGTGATATGCTGGGTCTGGTGACAGTAACCTATCTATCTGCAGGGCTGGGGTGATATACTGGTTCTGATGACACTAACCTATCTATCTGCAGGGCTGGGGTGATATGCTGGCTCTGGTGATGGTAACCTATCTATCTGCAGGGCTGGGGTGATATGCTGGCTCTGGTGACCAGGGCCACCGATAGGCCAGTACTACTGCTACTGGCGTCAGGGGCCCGGCCAAATTTAAAAATGGGGGGCCCGGTTTTGGCCTGCCACCGTGTGCCGGCCCCCTGGCGCCGGCAGCAGTCATTGTATGTCCTGTTTCAACTCAGATCTGCGTCCAGAGGACGCAGATCTGAGTTGAACACATACACGGCTGAAGCGAGGAGCTGACACAGGTCAGCTCCTCGCTTCGCCGTTGCCGCCTCTCTCGCTGACACAGCCTCTCTCGCTGACACATATGCGGCTGAGCCGGAACCCGGCTCAGCCGCATATGTGTCAGCGAGAACGGCGGCAGTGGCGAAGCGAGGAGCTGACACAGGTGAGCTCCTCGCTTCACCGCTGCCGCCGGCTACCCGGCAGTGTAGACGCGATGTGATGACGTCACATCGCGTCTACAACTGTGCGCCAGTAAGAGAGAGAGGCGCGCAGAGAGCAGCGGGGGAACGAAGGAGAAGGTAAGTGTAATGTGGAACGTGAAACTGGGGGAAGATGAAGGAGAGGACGGCATGACACTGGGGGCAGAGATGGAGGGGACATGAAACTGGGGGCAGAGATGGAGGGGACATGAATCTGGGGGCAGAGATGGAGGGACATGACACTGGGGGCAGAGATCGAGGGACATGACACTGGGGGCAGAGATGGAGGGGACATGAATCTGTGGGCAGAAATGGAGGGGACATGGATCTGGAGGCAGAGATGGAGGGGACATGGATCTGGGGGCAGAGATGGAGGGGACATGAATCTGGGGGCAGAAATGGAGGGGATATGAATCTGGGGGCAGAGATGGAGGGGACATGAATCTGGGGGCAGAGATGGGGGGACATGAATCTGGGGGCAGAGATGTGGGGACATGAATCTGGGGGCAGAGATGTGGGGACATGAATCTGGGGGCAGAGATGTGGGGACATGAATCTGTGGGCAGAAATGGAGGGGACATGAATCTGGGGGCAGATGAAGGGTGTATATGAAGCTGGGGGAGAGACGGAGGGGGGACATATAATTTATGGGTGACTGTAGGAGGATTATACAGTGTGCGGGCAAATGGAAAATTAATGAGTGGGCGGAGTCAACATAACAGTGGGTGGGGCTAAATTTCCCGCGGTGCGCAAAGCCCAAAATTCCTGATGGCAGCCCTGCTGGTGACACTAACCTAACTATCTGCAGGGCTGGGGTGATATGCTGGGTCTGGTGACAGTAACCTATGTATCTGCAGGGCTGGGGTGATATGCTGGTTCTGGTGACTATAACCTATCTATCTGCAGGGCTGGGGTGATATGCTGGTTCTGGTGACAGTAACCTATCTGTCTGCAGTGCTGGGGTGATATGCTGGTTCTGGTGACAATAACCTATGTATCTGCTGGGCTAGGGTGATATGCTGGGTCTGGTGACAATAACCTATCTATCTGCAGGACTGGGGTGATATGCTGGGTCTGGTGACAGTAACCTATCTATCTGCAGGGCTGGGGTGATATGCTGGTTCTGGTGACAGTATCCTATCTATCTGCAGGGCTGGGGTGATATGCTGGGTCTGGTGACACTAACCTATCTATCTGCAGGGCTAGGGTGATATGCTGGGTCTGGTGACAATAACCTATCTATCTGCAGGACTGGGGTGATATGCTGGGTCTGGTGACAGTAACCTATCTATCTGCAGGACTGGGGTGATATGCTGGGTCTGGTGACAGTAACCTATCTATCTGCAGGGCTGGGGTGATATGCTGGGTCTGGTGACAGTAACCTATCTATCTGCAGGGCTGGGGTGATATGCTGGGTCTGGTGACAGTAACCTATCTATCTGCAGGGCTGGGATGATATGCTGGGTCTGGTGACAGTAACCTATCTATCTGCAGGGCTGGGGTGATATGCTGGGTCTGGTGACAGTAACCTATCTATCTGCAGGGCTGGGGTGATATGCTGGTTCTGGTGACAGTAACCTATCTATCTGCAGGGCTGGGGTGATATGCTGGTTCTGGTGACAGTAACCTATCTATCTGCAGGGCTGGGGTGATATGCTGGGTCTGGTGAACGTAACCTATCTATCTGCAGGGCTGGGGTGATATGCTGGGTCTGGTGAACGTAACCTATCTATCTGTGGGGCTGGTGTGATATGCTGGTCCTGGTGACACTAACCTATCTATCTGCAGGGCTGGGGTGATATGCTGGTTCTGGTGACAGTAACCTATCTATCTGCAGGGCTGCGGTGATATACTGGTTCTGATGACACTAACCTATCTATCTGCAGGGCTGGGGTGATATGCTGGGTCTGGTGACACTAACCTATCTATCTGCAGGGCTGGGGGGATATGCTGGTTCTGGTGACACTAACCTATCTATCTGCAGGGCTGGGGTGATATGCTGGGTCTGGTGACACTAACCTATCTATCTGCAGGGCTGGGGTGATATGCTGGCTCTGGTGACACTAACCTATCTATCTGCAGGACTGGGGTGATATGCTGGGTCTGGTGACAGTAACCTATCTATCTGCAGGGCTGGGGTGATATACTGGTTCTGATGACACTAACCTATCTATCTGCAGGGCTGGGGTGATATGCTGGCTCTGGTGATGGTAACCTATCTATCTGCAGGGCTGGGGTGATATGCTGGCTCTGGTGACCAGGGCCACCGATAGGCCAGTACTACTGCTACTGGCGTCAGGGGCCCGGCCAAATTTAAAAATGGGGGGCCCGGTTTTGGCCTGCCACCGTGTGCCGGCCCCCTGGCGCCGGCAGCAGTCATTGTATGTCCTGTTTCAACTCAGATCTGCGTCCAGAGGACGCAGATCTGAGTTGAACACATACACGGCTGAAGCGAGGAGCTGACACAGGTCAGCTCCTCGCTTCGCCGTTGCCGCCTCTCTCGCTGACACAGCCTCTCTCGCTGACACATATGCGGCTGAGCCGGAACCCGGCTCAGCCGCATATGTGTCAGCGAGAACGGCGGCAGTGGCGAAGCGAGGAGCTGACACAGGTGAGCTCCTCGCTTCACCGCTGCCGCCGGCTACCCGGCAGTGTAGACGCGATGTGATGACGTCACATCGCGTCTACAACTGTGCGCCAGTAAGAGAGAGAGGCGCGCAGAGAGCAGCGGGGGAACGAAGGAGAAGGTAAGTGTAATGTGGAACGTGAAACTGGGGGAAGATGAAGGAGAGGACGGCATGACACTGGGGGCAGAGATGGAGGGGACATGAAACTGGGGGCAGAGATGGAGGGGACATGAATCTGGGGGCAGAGATGGAGGGACATGACACTGGGGGCAGAGATCGAGGGACATGACACTGGGGGCAGAGATGGAGGGGACATGAATCTGTGGGCAGAAATGGAGGGGACATGGATCTGGAGGCAGAGATGGAGGGGACATGGATCTGGGGGCAGAGATGGAGGGGACATGAATCTGGGGGCAGAAATGGAGGGGACATGAATCTGGGGGCAGAGATGGAGGGGACATGAATCTGGGGGCAGAGATGGGGGGACATGAATCTGGGGGCAGAGATGTGGGGACATGAATCTGGGGGCAGAGATGTGGGGACATGAATCTGGGGGCAGAGATGTGGGGACATGAATCTGTGGGCAGAAATGGAGGGGACATGAATCTGGGGGCAGATGAAGGGTGTATATGAAGCTGGGGGAGAGACGGAGGGGGGACATATAATTTATGGGTGACTGTAGGAGGATTATACAGTGTGCGGGCAAATGGAAAATTAATGAGTGGGCGGAGTCAACATAACAGTGGGTGGGGCTAAATTTCCCGCGGTGCGCAAAGCCCAAAATTCCTGACGGCGGCCCTGCTGGTGACACTAACCTAACTATCTGCAGGGCTGGGGTGATATGCTGGGTCTGGTGACAGTAACCTATGTATCTGCAGGGCTGGGGTGATATGCTGGTTCTGGTGACTATAACCTATCTATCTGCAGGGCTGGGGTGATATGCTGGTTCTGGTGACAGTAACCTATCTGTCTGCAGTGCTGGGGTGATATGCTGGTTCTGGTGACAATAACCTATGTATCTGCTGGGCTAGGGTGATATGCTGGGTCTGGTGACAATAACCTATCTATCTGCAGGACTGGGGTGATATGCTGGGTCTGGTGACAGTAACCTATCTATCTGCAGGGCTGGGGTGATATGCTGGTTCTGGTGACAGTATCCTATCTATCTGCAGGGCTGGGGTGATATGCTGGGTCTGGTGACACTAACCTATCTATCTGCAGGGCTAGGGTGATATGCTGGGTCTGGTGACAATAACCTATCTATCTGCAGGACTGGGGTGATATGCTGGGTCTGGTGACAGTAACCTATCTATCTGCAGGACTGGGGTGATATGCTGGGTCTGGTGACAGTAACCTATCTATCTGCAGGGCTGGGGTGATATGCTGGGTCTGGTGACAGTAACCTATCTATCTGCAGGGCTGGGGTGATATGCTGGGTCTGGTGACAGTAACCTATCTATCTGCAGGGCTGGGATGATATGCTGGGTCTGGTGACAGTAACCTATCTATCTGCAGGGCTGGGGTGATATGCTGGGTCTGGTGACAGTAACCTATCTATCTGCAGGGCTGGGGTGATATGCTGGTTCTGGTGACAGTAACCTATCTATCTGCAGGGCTGGGGTGATATGCTGGTTCTGGTGACAGTAACCTATCTATCTGCAGGGCTGGGGTGATATGCTGGGTCTGGTGAACGTAACCTATCTATCTGCAGGGCTGGGGTGATATGCTGGGTCTGGTGAACGTAACCTATCTATCTGTGGGGCTGGTGTGATATGCTGGTCCTGGTGACACTAACCTATCTATCTGCAGGGCTGGGGTGATATGCTGGTTCTGGTGACAGTAACCTATCTATCTGCAGGGCTGCGGTGATATACTGGTTCTGATGACACTAACCTATCTATCTGCAGGGCTGGGGTGATATGCTGGGTCTGGTGACACTAACCTATCTATCTGCAGGGCTGGGGGGATATGCTGGTTCTGGTGACACTAACCTATCTATCTGCAGGGCTGGGGTGATATGCTGGGTCTGGTGACACTAACCTATCTATCTGCAGGGCTGGGGTGATATGCTGGCTCTGGTGACACTAACCTATCTATCTGCAGGACTGGGGTGATATGCTGGGTCTGGTGACAGTAACCTATCTATCTGCAGGGCTGGGGTGATATACTGGTTCTGATGACACTAACCTATCTATCTGCAGGGCTGGGGTGATATGCTGGCTCTGGTGATGGTAACCTATCTATCTGCAGGGCTGGGGTGATATGCTGGCTCTGGTGACCAGGGCCACCGATAGGCCAGTACTACTGCTACTGGCGTCAGGGGCCCGGCCAAATTTAAAAATGGGGGGCCCGGTTTTGGCCTGCCACCGTGTGCCGGCCCCCTGGCGCCGGCAGCAGTCATTGTATGTCCTGTTTCAACTCAGATCTGCGTCCAGAGGACGCAGATCTGAGTTGAACACATACACGGCTGAAGCGAGGAGCTGACACAGGTCAGCTCCTCGCTTCGCCGTTGCCGCCTCTCTCGCTGACACAGCCTCTCTCGCTGACACATATGCGGCTGAGCCGGAACCCGGCTCAGCCGCATATGTGTCAGCGAGAACGGCGGCAGTGGCGAAGCGAGGAGCTGACACAGGTGAGCTCCTCGCTTCACCGCTGCCGCCGGCTACCCGGCAGTGTAGACGCGATGTGATGACGTCACATCGCGTCTACAACTGTGCGCCAGTAAGAGAGAGAGGCGCGCAGAGAGCAGCGGGGGAACGAAGGAGAAGGTAAGTGTAATGTGGAACGTGAAACTGGGGGAAGATGAAGGAGAGGACGGCATGACACTGGGGGCAGAGATGGAGGGGACATGAAACTGGGGGCAGAGATGGAGGGGACATGAATCTGGGGGCAGAGATGGAGGGACATGACACTGGGGGCAGAGATCGAGGGACATGACACTGGGGGCAGAGATGGAGGGGACATGAATCTGTGGGCAGAAATGGAGGGGACATGGATCTGGAGGCAGAGATGGAGGGGACATGGATCTGGGGGCAGAGATGGAGGGGACATGAATCTGGGGGCAGAAATGGAGGGGACATGAATCTGGGGGCAGAGATGGAGGGGACATGAATCTGGGGGCAGAGATGGGGGGACATGAATCTGGGGGCAGAGATGTGGGGACATGAATCTGGGGGCAGAGATGTGGGGACATGAATCTGGGGGCAGAGATGTGGGGACATGAATCTGTGGGCAGAAATGGAGGGGACATGAATCTGGGGGCAGATGAAGGGTGTATATGAAGCTGGGGGAGAGACGGAGGGGGGACATATAATTTATGGGTGACTGTAGGAGGATTATACAGTGTGCGGGCAAATGGAAAATTAATGAGTGGGCGGAGTCAACATAACAGTGGGTGGGGCTAAATTTCCCGCGGTGCGCAAAGCCCAAAATTCCTGATGGCGGCCCTGCTGGTGACACTAACCTAACTATCTGCAGGGCTGGGGTGATATGCTGGGTCTGGTGACAGTAACCTATGTATCTGCAGGGCTGGGGTGATATGCTGGTTCTGGTGACTATAACCTATCTATCTGCAGGGCTGGGGTGATATGCTGGTTCTGGTGACAGTAACCTATCTGTCTGCAGTGCTGGGGTGATATGCTGGTTCTGGTGACAATAACCTATGTATCTGCTGGGCTAGGGTGATATGCTGGGTCTGGTGACAATAACCTATCTATCTGCAGGACTGGGGTGATATGCTGGGTCTGGTGACAGTAACCTATCTATCTGCAGGGCTGGGGTGATATGCTGGTTCTGGTGACAGTATCCTATCTATCTGCAGGGCTGGGGTGATATGCTGGGTCTGGTGACACTAACCTATCTATCTGCAGGGCTAGGGTGATATGCTGGGTCTGGTGACAATAACCTATCTATCTGCAGGACTGGGGTGATATGCTGGGTCTGGTGACAGTAACCTATCTATCTGCAGGACTGGGGTGATATGCTGGGTCTGGTGACAGTAACCTATCTATCTGCAGGGCTGGGGTGATATGCTGGGTCTGGTGACAGTAACCTATCTATCTGCAGGGCTGGGGTGATATGCTGGGTCTGGTGACAGTAACCTATCTATCTGCAGGGCTGGGATGATATGCTGGGTCTGGTGACAGTAACCTATCTATCTGCAGGGCTGGGGTGATATGCTGGGTCTGGTGACAGTAACCTATCTATCTGCAGGGCTGGGGTGATATGCTGGTTCTGGTGACAGTAACCTATCTATCTGCAGGGCTGGGGTGATATGCTGGTTCTGGTGACAGTAACCTATCTATCTGCAGGGCTGGGGTGATATGCTGGGTCTGGTGAACGTAACCTATCTATCTGCAGGGCTGGGGTGATATGCTGGGTCTGGTGAACGTAACCTATCTATCTGTGGGGCTGGTGTGATATGCTGGTCCTGGTGACACTAACCTATCTATCGGCAGGGCTGGGGTGATATGCTGGTTCTGGTGACAGTAACCTATCTATCTGCAGGGCTGCGGTGATATACTGGTTCTGATGACACTAACCTATCTATCTGCAGGGCTGGGGTGATATGCTGGGTCTGGTGACACTAACCTATCTATCTGCAGGGCTGGGGGGATATGCTGGTTCTGGTGACACTAACCTATCTATCTGCAGGGCTGGGGTGATATGCTGGGTCTGGTGACACTAACCTATCTATCTGCAGGGCTGGGGTGATATGCTGGCTCTGGTGACACTAACCTATCTATCTGCAGGACTGGGGTGATATGCTGGGTCTGGTGACAGTAACCTATCTATCTGCAGGGCTGGGGTGATATACTGGTTCTGATGACACTAACCTATCTATCTGCAGGGCTGGGGTGATATGCTGGCTCTGGTGATGGTAACCTATCTATCTGCAGGGCTGGGGTGATATGCTGGCTCTGGTGACCAGGGCCACCGATAGGCCAGTACTACTGCTACTGGCGTCAGGGGCCCGGCCAAATTTAAAAATGGGGGGCCCGGTTTTGGCCTGCCACCGTGTGCCGGCCCCCTGGCGCCGGCAGCAGTCATTGTATGTCCTGTTTTAACTCAGATCTGCGTCCAGAGGACGCAGATCTGAGTTGAACACATACACGGCTGAAGCGAGGAGCTGACACAGGTCAGCTCCTCGCTTCGCCGTTGCCGCCTCTCTCGCTGACACAGCCTCTCTCGCTGACACATATGCGGCTGAGCCGGAACCCGGCTCAGCCGCATATGTGTCAGCGAGAACGGCGGCAGTGGCGAAGCGAGGAGCTGACACAGGTGAGCTCCTCGCTTCACCGCTGCCGCCGGCTACCCGGCAGTGTAGACGCGATGTGATGACGTCACATCGCGTCTACAACTGTGCGCCAGTAAGAGAGAGAGGCGCGCAGAGAGCAGCGGGGGAACGAAGGAGAAGGTAAGTGTAATGTGGAACGTGAAACTGGGGGAAGATGAAGGAGAGGACGGCATGACACTGGGGGCAGAGATGGAGGGGACATGAAACTGGGGGCAGAGATGGAGGGGACATGAATCTGGGGGCAGAGATGGAGGGACATGACACTGGGGGCAGAGATCGAGGGACATGACACTGGGGGCAGAGATGGAGGGGACATGAATCTGTGGGCAGAAATGGAGGGGACATGGATCTGGAGGCAGAGATGGAGGGGACATGGATCTGGGGGCAGAGATGGAGGGGACATGAATCTGGGGGCAGAAATGGAGGGGACATGAATCTGGGGGCAGAGATGGAGGGGACATGAATCTGGGGGCAGAGATGGGGGGACATGAATCTGGGGGCAGAGATGTGGGGACATGAATCTGGGGGCAGAGATGTGGGGACATGAATCTGGGGGCAGAGATGTGGGGACATGAATCTGTGGGCAGAAATGGAGGGGACATGAATCTGGGGGCAGATGAAGGGTGTATATGAAGCTGGGGGAGAGACGGAGGGGGGACATATAATTTATGGGTGACTGTAGGAGGATTATACAGTGTGCGGGCAAATGGAAAATTAATGAGTGGGCGGAGTCAACATAACAGTGGGTGGGGCTAAATTTCCCGCGGTGCGCAAAGCCCAAAATTCCTGACGGCGGCCCTGCTGGTGACACTAACCTAACTATCTGCAGGGCTGGGGTGATATGCTGGGTCTGGTGACAGTAACCTATGTATCTGCAGGGCTGGGGTGATATGCTGGTTCTGGTGACTATAACCTATCTATCTGCAGGGCTGGGGTGATATGCTGGTTCTGGTGACAGTAACCTATCTGTCTGCAGTGCTGGGGTGATATGCTGGTTCTGGTGACAATAACCTATGTATCTGCTGGGCTAGGGTGATATGCTGGGTCTGGTGACAATAACCTATCTATCTGCAGGACTGGGGTGATATGCTGGGTCTGGTGACAATAACCTATCTATCTGCAGGACTGGGGTGATATGCTGGGTCTGGTGACAGTA